>NC_051239.1:18675724-18923224 GCF_015220715.1 Pygocentrus nattereri
TATTTGCAGAAAATGTGTTTCGATGGTGACAATTCTTACTGTTTGTCAATGATTTTCAGATTTTGAGACACTTTTACTTCAGAACAACTGGATCTAACTGCTCACTATGCAGCCATAAGGGACAGGGATGCAGTCTCACTTCCTGCTCTAAAATGCAGGAGCGTGGCTAAAATAAGGCCCCTTCCTATTAAAAACTAATCCTACACTAATTTCAAATCATTCAACTTTAAACGTAATTAAAAGAAAGATATTTTTAAATCCAACATTTTTTTTTCTTCATGAAGTTATTTCCATAAGTTGAAATTTAAGGCTTAGCGTGTTAAGACATCCACCCTTAACAGAAACTACCCTATAAATGATGATTTAGTATATATTCAGCTTATTACAATGACAATGACTTGGCTTTAGTAGATCATTGATAGATCAATCTTCGTAAATATTTAATGTCTGAGTACTTGCTGTGGGACCACAGTTTAAACAACAGTTGGAAAGCGGGAGAAACTCTTTTCGCAAAGGCCGCTAAATGATTAAAATTACAACGACAAAAAAGTGCATATATAGATGCGTTGATTAGAAGAGAAAGTACTGACTGATGGACTTTTTTATTTCTATCAAATAGAGATTGCCTTGTTATGTCATTTGTGGTAGAAAACATTCAGCTGCAGTGTGGGGGGGGAAAGGTCTTAGGTCACCTGGGAGGTGCTGTACGACGGGGATGTCCAGTTTCTGCAGGTCATCAGCATTTCCCACTCCAGACAGCATGAGCAGCTGTGGGGTGTTGATTGACCCACCACTGAGGATGACTTCTTTGTCAGCAAACACCTGAGGCAGCAATTACACACTCATGACCAGAAATGATACGTGTTAGCAAACAAATGACTGGTCTGTTATTCAAATATCCGTAGGCCTACGGTGGGAAGGGTACAGATAAAAGAGATAGTTCGCAGGAAATGACGCAGTGAATATCAGGTTCACCATCAGCTTTTCTCAGCAGTACGGGGCTCCAGCTGCGCCGCAAGATAAGGAAGGAAAGAATGTGGTTGGAACTTTGATGAGCTTATTCACATACAAAACAAGCCTGCTCTATGTCTGATAGCCTTAAAGCTGGTCATTATGAACATCAAATAGTAATATCCTTCACAGGTCAAGGCCTTTTGGAGCATCATCGAGTTTTGCAGAAATAAACTATGTAAAAAGAAACATTAGGAGAAAAAAAATCTGTAGAAATAAACGAATAAAAGAAGGTAACAGCAGTTTATGCAGTTACTACACATCGGTTGTAGTTTATGAGGCTCTAGTTAATTGCTCTCAATCTTTTTTAACCACAGATGTTCGGCACAAGTAATGACAATACCCATGATACACTCAAAAAAGACATACTCTGACAATTTATCACAATAATAACATTTAATATTCCCCACTACTAACTAAGACAAAGAGAAAAATAGGGACCAAAAACTACCCTAGGAAATGAACCAACTTCTAATGCAAGAGAAACCTGTTAAGAAAAACCAAATAAAAAGACCGTAGCAAAGTCCACTTGCAAAAAAAACAATGACTCAGCAGCACAGAGAAAATAATGTTTAGACTGAACAACCCATAACTTGTATACAGTGGGAGAGACAGAGCACCAAATAGATGACCGGAGGAGTCATTAAGAGGATTCAGGTTTGACAAATAGTACTGACATTGCTAAGTAACTTATTCATATCAGCAATGTCTTTCTACCTCAAATATGCCTTTAATAGCAGCGAGATGTGTGTGTTTTGCCAACCAATCTTACATCAGAAAAGCTCTCTGAACCTGATTGAGGGTATGAGGGCAGCTTTTGGAAATTAAAATTTATGTTTTACACAAAACACAGATTTTTTTTAATAGGTACAGAAAACTACATGAAAAACAAACAGTTTATAAATCTTTGATTCCTTAAAATAGCAACAATATGCTTTAAAACCAGCTTTAAACATAAGATATCGAGTTATCAAATTTCAGCATGATAGAGTTTACTCCATAATCACACTGGCATCCTTGGAAAAATGGGCAAAAAAGCCAAGAAAAAAGTCTTGGTGCTTAATTGGCTCAATAGCATATTGAAAATATGTTATACTTATTTATTTACTTAAATATTATACTTATTTCCAACAGAAAGTTCTAGTAAAATCCTAGTAAACCTGACCAGAAGAGGACACAAGTGAGACCTGCCTACACACAGTGAGGAGGATGTAGCAAGTATTTAGCCGACTATATCACCCAACATGTCATGTAGTAAACTGGTTGGTTTTTTAATCCACTGGTTTCAGTCAGACCCAGTAGGCCCAAGCGAATAGTGAGGGTGTGCTGAGAATGACTGTCGGAGGCCTCTGTTCAGAATGATTTTAACTCCCACCTCTGGGAGAGCTTTTCTCATGTCCCGGAGGAGGCAGGGGACATGGAGTCTGAATGGACCCTGTTCAAAACCTCCATTGTGGAAGCTGCCAGGCATAGCTGTGGCCAAAAGCTTGTGGGTTCCTGACAGGGCAGTAACCCAAGAACCCCCTGGTGGACACTAGTGGTGAGGGAGGCCATCAAGCTCAAGAAAGAGGCCTTTAGGGACTGGATGGCCCGAAGGACTCCCGACTCAGTAGATAGGTACCGTCAGCCAAAAAATGTAGTAGCGGCAACAGTGGTGGAAGCAAAATCCAGGACATGGGAGGAGTTTGGTGAGGCCATGCAAAAAGATTTTCAGTCAGCCTTGAGGAGGTTCTGGACAACTGTCTGGTGACTCAGGAGGAGTCGGGGTGGCTTCGTAAAAGCTGTACTCAGCAGGGGTAGAGGAACTCTGACTTCAAATGAGGATATTGTCGGTCGGTGGAAGGAGCACTTTGAGGAAATCCTTAATCTGGGAGATATGCCTCCCTCATAGGACTCGGGGCCATAGGCTGGGTGTCACTGAGGAGGGTGGCAAGCTCTTCAGTAGCAAGGCATCAGGGGTTGATGAGATTCGTGCTATTTTTAAGAAAGAGGACCGGAGGGTGTGTGTCAACTACTGGGGTATCACACTTCTCAGCCTCCCTGGAAAAGTCTACTCCAAGGTGCTGGAAAGGAGACTTCGACCCATGGCTGGACCTCAGATTGGACCAGCTTTTCACCCTCTCACAGACTGTTGAGGGGGCATGGGAGTTTGCCGACCCAGTCTACATGTGTTTTCTGGACTTGGTGAAGGCTTACGAACGTGTTCCACAAGATATCTTGTGGGAGGTCCTCCAGTATGGGGTGCCAGAGCTATTACTCAGGGCCATTAAATGTCCGTACTCCCTGAGTGAGAGCTGTGTTCATATACTCAGCATTAAGTCATGGTAGTTAATGTTCCCCCTTACGACCCTATCTGAACTAAGCGGTTAATGATGATGAGGAGGAGGAGGAGGATGGTTTCAAACAGATGATCATGTGATCTCATGCTTTGTTGAAATGACAACCTGCAGCTACACCAGCCCAGTGCAAATAAGGTTGGACAGCCCTGCTCTAAGCTTAAGTTAAACGCTGCCCACCCATCACCCACCTATTACTGTATTTGATGACCTCAAGATGATTGAAGGTTTTAAGTGTGATTGTTTTAAACAATGCTGTGGATTGAAAGACTAGCACTGCAGCACCTCAGGAAAATGATCTGTTTCCCTTCCTCTTCACTTCATACATCTCACACTACAACAGAAGATTATGGGATGGGATCTGCAGAATTTTTCCATATTCAATGTGTTATTAATGCAAGCCAGGACCGAGCATGTTTTATATTTTATATTAAATTTTATACTTATTTGTGTCATATGGTAATAATATCGTACTGGTTTGCACAAAATAATGAATGAGTTAACATTACTTTTTTTAACCAGTAGTTAAAACCAATCAACTTATACAGTTACAGGAACATGTTACTAGCTTTATATGGTTAACTGTGACCAGGAACACAGCTAATAGACATTGCTTCAGTTCCCAAGATTCCTTGGTATAAAGCTGATATGGTCATCCAGAATACTCATGGCTCACTTCAATTCAGCCAATCCTGCAGCCTAACCGATCAATCTTCTCACATATTCATAGCCTCTGACCTCTGTCCTACCTTCTTTGTCTGTCCGTTCTGCTGGTACTCTACTCCAATGGCTCGAGTCCCCTCAAACAGGACACGGGTGGTCAGGCAACGGACTTCAGCAGTCAGATTAGGTCTGGACAACGCAGGCCGCAGGTATGCACTGGCAGTGCTCCATCTCTTGCCTACAGAGTTGGGAGAGAAACAACGATGAAGTTTTAATGATTGAATAGTTTGTCAGTTTAATTTAACCAATCAAGTTGCTGATGCTTGTCCAAAAATGTGTTTCATGAGCCGTGTTCTACAATCAAATGAAATGCTTTGCTATTACACTATACTGCAAGAATGATAACTGTTTATCAAGGGCTACATGTTCCAACAGGCGGAGTATGTGGACAGCACAGCACTGAGAGGAAAGAAGAAAGCATGCCCTGATGTTGAATTCCATCATTTCATGGGACTACTGTAAAAATATGTTTTAAAAAAAGTGAAAGAAAGAAGTGGGTTCATGCAGGTTACAGCCCTGATTTAAACAAAACGCTAGAGAACGCTATCTTTATCTTTTGATATTGATGTGGTAGGAGTGATAGCAGTAAGGTGGTGTGATCCATCACCGACCTACTGAGTCAGCTAATGTTTGCTGTTTGTACCAAGTTGACATTGTTGAGAAACTAAAAAGTTTAGAACCGTTCTTGGCCCCTTGTTAAGCATTTGTAACGAGATAGCCAAGCACTCATCACCAAACAGCTAAAAATAATCTGTTTTTTTTTCTTAAATTATGACTATTACAAAAACTGTGGCCAGGCTGTGTGTTTGTCATGTTCCATGTGCCATAAAGGGCAGTTGAAAACAGATTTTAACCACTCAGGAGCAAAAATCAGCCTTCAAACCTGAAAGAAATAATGATTTGACATTTATTGTGATATGTATCGATATCGAACGATATACATTTTATTTTTGGCCATATCGCCCAGTTCTACTTGGAAGTGGTTCATTTGTTCAAATGACCAATCTAAAGAAAAGGTTTGACAACATAGGTTTGAAAGCGTGAGAGTGAGAGGGCACAAATTCAGAGAGGACTACGAGTAGAAGAACCTGTAGAAACTGAGAGAAAGAGTGGGTTAAAATGAGACACTAAAAAAATGACAAGGAGGTGTTTATAAAACTGAAGTGCATTAGATGGCAGAAATGTATAGAATGCAGCTTATATGGCTAAACTCTACAAGGTGCATTATTTTGCCAGTTATATGTCATGATGTACTCCCCTAACGAGTACAAGTCATTTCATATGGTGTACGTACCCTTATGAATGGTCATATCCATCCAGCCAAATCCTTCCTGTTGGTAGCCATTCATATCTTCAGTGAATGGGTAACCTGCCTGTTGACCAGCCTCAATGAACGCATGGTGCAAAGGGTGGTCAGTCTTCCCCCGAGATACATGCAGGGGACCACTGCCGCCCCGGTATTGGTCTGCTCCCAGCTCATGGGCTTGGGCCTTCCTGAAGTATGGCAGGCAATGATCATAGTCCCAGCCCTCAGCCCCTTCCCTGTGCCAGCGGTTATAATCTTCAGCATGCCCACGGATGTACACCATTGCATTGAGGGAGGACGAGCCGCCCCAGACTCGCCCACGGGGCCAGTACATCACTCGGCCGTCCACATTAGCCTGGGGCAGTGTGTGATAGAACCAGTTGTATTTGTCGTCACAAAGGTTATAGGTCAACGCCGCTGGCATGTGGATCTTCCATGACAGACGAGTGCTGCTAAGCAGCAAGTCCTTAGGCCCCGCCTCCAAGAGGAGGACTGACTCGGATGAATTCTCTGAGAGGCGGTTGGCCAACACACAGCCTGCTGACCCGGCCCCTACAACGACATAGCTGAAGGACGGGGTTTTCTGACTGGCCGAGGCAGTGCTATAGTGTCTGTGTCTTTGCAGTAGGTTTAAATAAGAACAGGGGGATGGTGGTGCGTTGGCATGCCTGCCAAGGCCTAAAGTTAGCCGTGCAGTTAAGGAGATGCATACCATAATGATGTCACTTTTTGAGTCCTCTATGTGCAAAACACGCAAAAAGACTTCTTGCTCCACCAATTACCCTGCAGCAGCCCTACAATGAAAAATGAATGGGTTAATAAAGTGTAACAGGATGAGAAATTTGCTCAAGTCTAAAGTTCTCTAAACCAGTCCTTCACCTGTAGATTGTTTATATTCTGCATATAATGTTTTATATTCTATAGTTAGTATTCTATATTGTATAGAACTGATTAATTTATCACAGCGTTGCTCAGACATCATTTGTTTTCATGCTTAAACACAGCCTAAATACCACATCACAACATAAGCAAAACTAAAATTGATTTCATTTTTTGAGGTCAGACGATTGCATGTTTGGATTATGAGGAACTGTTTTCTAGTAAGTCAGCAGCATAACCTGGCTACAAATATGGCTATAGCTAAAAAAAAACCCATAAAATAAGGTTCCTTCCTCTCTAAATTGTGGAAAAGCATGTTTTAGGCAGCTGTTTTGCAGCTTCTAAATGCTATGCCTAATCTGTTTAGTGCTAATTATGAAAGGGATTTACCTCAGAAGATAAAACCACATCAGGAAAATAACTGTAATTGTACATATAGTACTTTGTACTATATTTGAGTATTTTTTTCCACTCAAGTATATTCTTGACTTCGTATTTCCACTTTTATTTGAGTGAAATTTGACACAGCTCCCATCACTTAAGTACAGTTTCTCTGTACTTTTTACACCTCTGTTAGGGAACTTGTACTAGATAAGTGACTGATTTTTCAAAATGACCAGAGGAATCCCACAGACCTAGCTGCTAAAGGAAGGAATGGGGCACTACCTCATTGATGAATGGATGCTACACTATATGGACAAAAGTATTGGGACACACAACAAAGAAAAACAAAATCAGGCACCTAGCCATCCATTATACCTTTACAAACATTTGTGTAGGAATGGGTCCCTCTAAAGAGCTCACCCATTTCAAGTGTGGTACTGTTGCAACAAGTCAGTTCGTTAAGTTTTCCTATAAGCTGTTTCAAGATCAACTGTGAGTGATATTATTGAAAAGTAGAAGGGTTAAGGAACCATAGCAACTCCACCAAATGTAAGAACCTGTGAAGTTAGAGAGCAAAGTGCTGATGCCCATAGTGCATTAAGTCACCAACGCTCTGCTGACTCCATAACTGCAGAGCTCCAAACCTCCTTTGGCTTTAACATCAATACACAAACTGTGCGGTAGGAGCTTCATGGCATGGGCTTCCATAACCAAGTGCTGCATGCAAGCCTTACATCACCAAGCAATGCTATGGAGTTTTCAGGGGTTGACCTAGACCTCTTAGTTCCAGTGAAGGGTGAAATCTTAATGATTCAGCAGACCAAGGCATTTTAAACCACTGGATGCTTCTTTGTGTGAACAGTTTACTGTTTCCTGAGCTCCAGTGGACAAAGCAGTCCATAAAGGCCTGGCTGGGTGAGTTTGGTGTGGAAGAACTCGACTGGTCCACACAGGGCCCTGAGCTCAACCCCATCAAACACCTTTAGGATGAACTGCGTTATATAAAAACAGCCGTGTATGGCGCAGCGATGTCAGCTTTTAGCTCTTGGATATAACGGTGTAACTACTTTTTATTAACTTTAATACATTTTGAATTTCAACAGCATTTCAGTTGTAGTTCACGCAACACTACAAACAATTGCGTATGGTGCAGTTAAGCTTCAGCAATCATACACAACTGCTGAATTATAAATATACTGCAATAGTTACGTTATATTAATATTTATGTGTTTTTATCTACAAAAGCATTTCAGCTGCATTAACTGCAGTGAATGTTGCATTTTGAATCTCAGTAGTATTTTAATTACATTACATCCTCAAGTAAAATCCAAAGTTTGTGTGTCATTACTGAAACTTATCTGTACCAAACGCTGCTGATTTAATGTTGAACGTCTAAAATGGAAATTCAAAATGGAAAAACAAGGTAAATCTGACTCACTGAGTGTTTGATGGATTTCAAAGACTTTTGAGGGGCATTTTGATCCACTTACATAAGACAAAGGTCCCCCTCTTTTCTACACTCATTTTTTAAACTACCATTTCAGATGGTTAAGGATCTATTGGACCTTCATGACTGCTAACGTCTGCCGAGTACTGAACCTCCTTCATCAAGCTAACTAGATATATCAGGATACAGGCAGTGGTGGACAGTAACTGAGTAACTGAGTAAATGTAATGAGTTTCTGTACTTTAGTATTTTTGGTGTATCTGTACTGAAGTTTCTCCGTTCTGGGCGACTATTTCCTTTCACTCCACTACATTTCAGAGTCTAATATCCGACTTTTTCCTCCTACATTCTGAGAAATCTGTCGTTCCTTTTGGTTTCTGTGTGTATAAAAACGTAACATGTCAAAACGAAAGAAGCGCAAAGCCAGAGCACCAATCAGGGCCCAGCGGTCACTTTGTTTAGAGCTGGTTTTGACCTGTTGGTCATACCGACCCAGTGCAGCACGCGGTTCAACGTCAGTGCAGCAGCGTAAAACTTTGGGAGAGTCTGTTCAACATAAATGATGAACTAACCTAACTTTGTGTAAATAGAGCACAATATAGAAATATGTCCACATATGCAGTCGAGACTGACGCGGCTTTTTTCTGAATTTCTACAAACACCATTTCATTTTATAGTAAATGAGTTTGGGCTGGTTTATGTTTTTATCTTTTATTCACTGTTATTTTAAATTTTCTTTTAATTTAAAATGATTAAATGTAGTTATTTTCTTTGTCATGTCAATCCCTGTTTTTGTAAATGCTCGGCTACATTGAAAATGAGGGTTGCCCTCAATGTACTTCCGAGTCAAAATAAAGGTTGATTGATTGATTGATTGATTATTGAACAGACGCCTACAGATCAACATAGTAAAGGAGCTCATCTGTGATCCTGAGTTTAAAGCCAGTTTTTATTCAACTTAAACTTGGAACTAAGTTGTAAATAAATCTGAAACTGAAACTTGTGTGTAAAAAGTGATTTCAGAGCCACTCGGTTCTCCCTGATGGAAACTGTTTACCTTCAGTGTTTTGTGCTTCTGATCATTTTAATAGACGTCAGCGTCACTAATTAATGACGTTCTATTAAAAGACTGGTTTACCAAGAGAGACGCTGGAGGACTTTCACCTGAAATGAGTTCATGAAGCCAGTCTGGTTATAAAAATGATAACAGGACATCAGAGCCAGAATTACTCTTTTAGTACTTTTACTTTATACTTAAGTACATTTGAAGGTAAATACTTTAGTACTTTTACTCAAGTGGAGGTCTTCTACTTTTACTGGAGTGATATTTTACCTTGGGTGTCTTGACTTTAACTCAAGTACATGATTTGTGTACTTCGTGCACCTCTGTATACAGCTAATATCACTTTTGACAGGTAAGGCATGCTCAATACTGTTAGGACAAGTATTGGCAAGTACATTTTAGGTACAGGTTAACTCAAAGTCCTTTTGGAAAATGAAAGCGGCGTGCATTTCTACCCATGATTTAGAGCAAATAGCACCGTTAATCCAATGTGTGCGGACAGTGTTTGTGGAGCTGTTGACGTTTCATTGTCTGGCGGTGTCTACTGTCGGCCTGAACAATAAAATATGTATTTAAATGCGCTGAAAATTTGAAATTTGGAGGAAGACAAATGCGTGTGCATGGCTGCAGGCACTAACTTTATGGTGTATAATGCAGCCTTCTCACTGAAGCGTATAAGCCTTGATAAAACGCTATGTATGACACTGATATGACACTGGGCTCTAATATGCGTCCAGTTGTCTGAAAACACTATGTGTGGTTTTTACTCCATGTGTGAAGGGGGCCCAGGGTTAAAGCTCCAGGCCCCAAGAGAGAGATGGGCCCCTCGTGTCCTCATATCTTCAGAATAAGCTGAGGCTATTTTAATGGGAACCAGATGTGGACTGTACCCTATGTCCAAAACAACTGGGGGTATAGGAGCACGGGCTCAAAGCTCTGTGACAGAGACCTAGAGGCGCGTTCTCTCCAAGCTGGTCCGCGAATGCGTCGCCATAGAGCTCCTTCCTTCACCTCCCCACTGAAATAAACCACATTACTGCCTGACTCTCCGAGCCGCGGCTCTTTAGCTGAGCAGCCATTCAGACTTGCTCTGGAAGCGACTCGAGGGGAAAAAATCCCAAAAGTACTGAATTTTTTTGCGAATATCACTCAACACAGCACACTCGACGCACCCGCCACCGCCGGGACGGAACATTCGAGACCCAAACGGCTCACGCAGACAATTTTATGAAGAAAAGTTCCCCGCTTACCGCTCAGAGCTAAGCTTCCCTGCCTTGTTTGTGCTCTGTGGCTTCTCCTTGAGGGCGGAGCCACAAGCAAAGTCCACTTTCCACAGACGCAGACCGCGGCTGTGTCAGCAGTGTCGACATACCTCAACGACTTTCCGCTTTACTATAAAACTACGACGAACGGGCGGACACCCCGAAACGGGCGGGCAGCGAACTGAACCCCTAAAACGCCCTGAAACGCAGAAATGCGCCCAAAAGACACTCTTCACTCAGCGGCCACCGCCGCGTCCACCTCAGTCCCGGTACGGATAAAAGCGCACAGAGGCGCATCCTCCTCGGGAACCTACACACTTACCGCCCCGCCACACCTGACCGTGCCGAGGACGAACACGTTCGCCAAGGGCTACGGCCTAGCAAGCACACGCCCCCTGCAGTGGGCGTGGCGGGCAGCGAAGGAGCCCCCAGCTGTATAAAGGCACGGCAGGGCGTCTGCGCAGGTATGAAGTGCAGTGGAGCTGCTAGTGAAGATGAGGAGCCTCGTGTTACTGCTGCTCGTTCACCTCGCAGATACCGGCCCCGCTCCCGGCAGAGTGAGTAACGCAGAGCCTGCAAACACCTGGGCTACAGTTAGACCACTGCTTTACTGAGAGCCTCTTCTCAGGCGTTCACTTCTCATGGCTCTCTGCTTTTACACAGGTGGCGAAATGCAGCAGAACGCAGGGTGAGTGATGAGATCTTTGCCTGCTGTGCACAGGAGGTCGATATGAAATGAATTGGTCGTTTGAGTCGACGCGCTTCTTCCGAAACTATGAGAGACCCTTTTTTTAGCCACTGGACATGGATCATTTTAATATGTCGTTTGCAAAAGTTTGGGTGGCCCTGGACAATTTTACAACCTTACAACTGTTGATTTTCATGTTTGATTAATATAAGTGCACAGTTACTGTTTGTTTTGCTGAATTAAGCATCATCATCATCATCATCATCATCGTTAACTGTTTAGTCCAGATAGGTGAATTAAACATATTGGGGAAAAAAATATATATATATCTTTTTTAAATTAAATTAATTAATTAAACATATTGGGGAATATATATATATATATATATATATATATTGCTGTCGGAGCAAAACCTTGTATCTCCGTTTTTGTTGTTTTCCACTTTTTGACATCATTTGAAAATACCTTTCTACCCTTTACATTGTGTGTAAATTTCATATGAATGGACCAAAAGAAACCGTCCATAATGACTTGGGGAAAGAAGTCTTTACATTGAAAGTAAACTATGGTTTTTCCTTCTCCTATAAAGTGACAGTTTTGGAGATGCGAGGTTTTCTCCCGACAACAGCGATATATTTGTGTGAAATGCCGTTTCTGAATGTGTCATGAATGAATTTTTTATGTTTTATCTTATTAAGACTTGATGCCTACGGAATGGTACGAAGTATATGATTTCACTCCTTCAGCCCTGCGGGATCTTGATCTCAAGCTTAACCTTCAGAATGGACCCACAGCTTCTCCTTCCCTGACCATAAGCTGGTCTATCAATATTGACAGTGAGTATATATGGGAATGGGAATGGGAATGGGAATAGCGGGCCAATACAGATTTTTTTTTTAATGTACATATCTGATGGCATAAACACAAACACATAAAAATGTAGAAATTAGGATGAAATTTGCGTGGATCAGCAAAGCAAAGAAAAAAATAGATGTGTGTTGATTTTTTTTTTACTTTTCTACATTTAAGCTTTTAGCAGCTGCTCTTTACATTGTGTGAAAATTTCAGGACAAACAGACCAATAGAAAGGCTTCCAACCGCATGGAATAAAATCTATAAAATTATCTTACACTGAAAGTAAGCTTTGTCCTCCTAAACTATACGTACAATACTCAACTATACTAAAACTATATGTATATATACCTGTTTCAGTCATTAGAGCTTAAATAAAGGTTAGATTTTTGCTCGTATTTTGAGTGAAAGATGAAAAGGACAAGTAATTGAGTATATTTTACAGCTCATTTTGCACATGATTACCAGGGGTGCCAGTTTTTGAGGAGGGCTCTCTACCTGCCAGTACCAGTAGGATTCCAATATCACTGTGACCTCAAGTAACACCAGTGGTCATTTTACTCCAAGCTTCTGAAACTACTTTTTAGTAAAAGAAATTGCCAATAATACGGACGTAGTATGTTCCAGGCTTTCTTACTTGCCTGCAATGAGATCACAACTGCCATGCCATGACCCAGATTTTTGTCACTTATTTGGTAGAATCATCTTTACCCCACTGGCCTAGTTTCACGATTTGCTTTGGAAACATACTCAAAGGTACACACATAGTATGTGGACACCCGAACATCAGATACATATGTTATTAATACCATGGGTATTAATGAGGAGTTTGTCCTATAGTTTTATTTTTGATTTTCTTTATTTTTTATTCTGACTCTAAACAGAGCATTAGTGAAGTACAGGCACTGATGCTGGTGAAAGACCTGACTTGCAGTCGGCATTCCAGTCCATCTTGTTCTGACCCCCCAAGAGTTTAAATTTGTCAGTTGTAGCTGTCGAAAATTATTATGAATATGTTATGATGTCTGACACATTGCTTTATGGTCATTTTAAAGAGAAACCTTTGGCCTAAAGCAAATGTTTAAATACATTAATGGCAGAGAGGTACAGTCGCGTGTAAAGGTTTGGGCATTTCTGGGCAGATGACATAGTTTGTTGATTTTCTTTAATTGAAAAGGTGTAAGCACAACCTCTGCAGCAAACTATTTAAAAATGAAAACATATACACAGTTACTTTATATGTGATTAACGTAATTCATGGCAAAGCAACTTTTTTTAAAAAAATAGTTTCACGTGAAAGTTTGGAAACATTTCCAGTTGTAATGTGGTAGAACTTTTTATTAACTAGCTTGATTAACTAATTACACCGTAATTGACTCATTATGAGAGTCAGCTGCAATTTTAAAGCCTTATAGGTTCTCTGAGTACCTTCAAACCTGGTAACACTCAACAGCCATGAGGTTCACTAACCAGCTGGCTGAAGGCTCTGAAACTTTGCCAGCTTGCAGGTTCCAAGGTCAAAAATGCCATTAATAGATGACATTTAAGCAGAACTGTAGAAATCAAGACATGATCTTAAATACCAAGAAAACTCTCAGACGGGACTGTTCAAATGTAAAACCACAACATGGCAACAAAGGACCTGTGGCAAGTTTTAGCTGACACAGCAGTGCCAGTGCACCATTCTACCGTGCAGCATTGGTTGCACAGACATGCTTTACATGAAAGAGTCATCACAAGAAATCCTGTCGCAAAATTCAGATGCTCGCACACATTGAAAGATAAACCAGCTTTAATGTGGAAATTCAGATCAGAAACCGTAGTCCAGAAACGGGCAAACGGGTCAATACAAAGTGAGAGCGAATAGCCAAGGCAAATAAACCAATGGGGCAGTCCAATGTCGTCGTTGATAAACAAGCAAGAAGGTCAAAACACGAAGGCAGAATATCCAGGGCAGTTAAGTCAAAAGGGCAAATCCAAAACCAGAGTCGAAATGAACCAAAGCACAGATCACACACGGAAAGACAGGCAGAATAACGCTCAGTTATTGCCATTCAAAACAATACCTCGCAAAGACTAACTCTAAAGCCCAGGCTTATATGATAACGAAGATATCACATGATCAAGATGCAAAATAACAACTGGTTAAGCCAGAGCTATAATTAACCCAATTCCAAAAAAGTTGGTACACTGTGTAAAATGTGAATAAATGTAAATAAAAACAGAATGCAATGTTTTGCAAATCTCATAGACCCATATTTATTTCAATAGACCCAATTATAAACAATAGAACATAGAACACATATTAGATGTTGAAAGGGAGACATTTGGTCACTTCATGAAAAATATTAACTCATTTAGAACTTGATGGCAGCAACACATCTCAGAAAAGTTGGAACAGGACCATGTCTACCATTGCGTGTCATCTCCTCTTCTTTTATCAGCCGTCTGTAAATGTCTGGGAAATGAGGAGACCGGTTGCTGGAGTTTTGGGAGAGGAATGTTGTCCCATTCTTGTTTGACGTAGGATTCTAGCAGCACAGCAGTTCTGGATCCTCTTAGCCAGATCTTTCATTTCATGATGTACCAAATGTTTCCTATTGGTGGAAGGTCTGCTACAGGCAGGTCAGTTCAGCACCCGGACTCCATGCTGTTGTGATAGATGCAGTATGTGGTTTAGCCTTGACTCGCTGAAATATGCAAGGCCTTCCCTGAAGGAGACGTTGTTTGGATGGGAGCATATGTTGTTCTTAAACCTCTAGAAACTGTTCAGTATTGATAGTGTAAGTGTAAGCTGCCCACGTCATAGGCACTAACGCAATCCCATACCATCAGAGACTGTGTGCTGATAAGCTGGGTGGTCCCTCTCTTGAGTTTGCAGGACATGGGGTCTATGGTTTCCAAAAAGAATTTCAAATTTTGATCGATCTGACCACAGAACAGTTTTCCATTGTGCCTCATTCCATTTTAAATGCGCTATGGACCAGAGAAGACGGCGGCGTTTCTGGATTGTGTTGACATGAGGCTTCTTCTTTGCATGATACAGGTTTAACTTGCGTTTGTGGATTGCATGGCAAACTGTGTTCACAGATAATGACTTCTGGAAGGGTTCCTGAGCCCATGCATTGATTTCCAGTATAGAATCATACCTGTTTTTAATACAGTGCTGCCCAAGGGCTCAAAGATCACGAGCATCCAATATTGACCCTTGCGGACAAGGATTTCTCCAGATTCTCTGAATGTTATGATGATATTGTGTGCTGTAATTGGTGGGATATCCAAAGTCACCACAGTTTTACTTTGAGGAACAGTTTTTGGTGAACCTCTGCCTATCTTTGTTTCTGAGAGACTCTGCCTCTCTAAAGTGCTCTTTTTATACCCAGTCATGTGAGTTGGTGTCAAATTGCTCCTCCGGCTGTTACTTACTTTTCCAGCCTTTTGTTGTCCCTGTCCCAATTTTTCTGAGATGCATTGCTGCATCCCAGAACATGTGTGTTATATTTTATGCATGGTAGAACATATGAGTCTATGAGATTTGCGAATCATTGCACTCTGTTTTTATTTACATTTATTTACATTTCACACAGTGTCCCAACTTTTTTGGAATTAGGGTGGATTGACTGATGCTTTGGAATTGTGTGGCAGTCAGTGGCTGTTGATAGCTTTTAAACATACTGTGCATGCAAGACAGCCCAGGAATATCACCGGACTAGAAGTGTAAATGAAAATTGTGACAAAAAGTGAAAATTCCTAAAAACGGGAATAGAAAGGCTCTGAGCTGGGGTGCAGGCTGTGATATTAACACCACTTTTGGTAGACAAGTGCTGAATTAGAAGTATCCATATATTTGCACATGCCAGAATTACTATTTTTCCTACTTAGAAGTTAATAAAAAAAGTACCTTTGCATTAACAAAAAACAGTTTGCTGCAGTGGTTGTGTTTACGTCTTTTTATATAATCAAAAATGTGTATTTTGGCTGAATATTATTAGGATGTCTTGTGTGAACAGCCTGCAATATGGCACTTGATCAGAATTCTTCCACAAAGTGCAGGCAGCCAGTATTGTTTGGTAAATTATACGGCAACAAAGAAGCCTGACTCCATTACCCTTTTTAAATTTTCCAAACACGATAATGAAAAAAATGTTGCATGTTCTTAAATAAGACTTTATTTCTTTCTACTGACTAAAATTAATATCAGATTAGATTTTAAGACCCATTCATACATAAATCCAGACAGATTAATTCCAAAACACTCCTAAGCCTTTCCTTAGAAGTACAGCTCCTTAAAATATGTTTATACTCACCAAACATCCATCCATCCATTTTCCAAGCCACTTCTCCGTCAGGGTTGCGGGGGGGTGCTGGAGCCTATCCCAGCAGTCTTCGGGCGGAAGGCAGGATACACCCTGGACAGGTCGCCAGTCCATCGCAGGGCAGACAGACAGACACAGACAGTCACTCACACCCAGGGGCAATGTAGCATGTCCAATTGGCCTGACTGCATGTCTGTGGACTGTGGGAGGAAACCGGAGAACCCGGAGGAAACCCAAGCAGACACGGGGAGAACATGCAGACTCCACACAGAGAGGACCCTGGTCGCCCGGCCGGGGAATCGAACCCAGGCCCTCCTTGCACCCACCACGCCACCGTGCCGCCCCACTCACCAAACAATTACGCCTAAGTCAAGTAACCACAGCCATAACCAAAATTAATGACCATTTGCACTTTATAAACTTTTCACATTACTCAAATGCATTACGCCTACGCTGGTTTTCAACCGAGACAGCAGACAAAACTCAAATGTTGGGTAGAAAAATGGTCAGAGACCGAAAACGGTAAGCCTGAACAAAAAGGGTAAGCTTGAACTCAATGTGTCAATTTTTGCATCCCTAGGTAGCATTCACAATATTACTGGCACATGGATTGAACTGAACATACGCTCGCTTTTGAATCCTGATCCAGTAAGATACAGATGTGACTACCAGCCTCCATTCTCTTCACCAGCCGACTACGCTGGCTTAGAACAGGTGAGCCCTTTTGTACTGTTTCTCTGATTTTCCGAGATCATTAGTAAAAACATGCTAAAGGCATTTGTATGCAGATTAAACTGTATTCCTAAATGAGTAATATATCGCTGTTCTCAGAACAAAACCTCATATCTCCAAACTGGTAACTTTACAGGAGAAGGAGAAAACCTACTTTACTTTTAATGTAAGGCAATGTTAACGG
The DNA here is from genome assembly GCF_015220715.1 of Pygocentrus nattereri. Lineage (NCBI taxonomy): Eukaryota > Metazoa > Chordata > Actinopteri > Characiformes > Serrasalmidae > Pygocentrus > Pygocentrus nattereri. The sequence continues at coordinate 18,692,908 of NC_051239.1, forward strand.
ACATATTTCTAAGCAATTTTGGTCTGTTACTTTTGGCCCATTCATCATGAAAATTTGATGCAATGTTAAAGAAAGAGGTATTTTCAAATCATGAAAAAAACTGGAAATGGTTTAATATTTTCATTGCTAATCAAATTCTCTGACCAATGCAGAGCACTTTTCTAGTTATGGACTTTTGTCATTTTTGCCTCTTATTTCACTTGTAGCTTTGGTTCAGTTTCACAAGCACTGATGTCAACATTGAACCAGCTGGCTTTTACAAGGTCGATGTCTATAATCTCCCTTCCCCACCGATTGACATGGGAGGAAAACATTCAAAAGCCAAAGAGGTTCAGGCACCTGGTTGGTTTTACATTCACTGTTGAAAAGCCTTCATTTTAGCTTTCACTCTTATTTCAAGATGTTTATTATTCAACCAAATATGTATTTCTTTTCGTCATTTCGCTCTTGTTTTGAAGGATGTGACAACACACAGATGAGGACTCAATCAGTATGTTCAGTTTTGCGAGGTGAAACACTGAAATACACACACACACATACACACACACACACACACACACACACACACACTCTCTATTTGGCCAATAGTTTGTGGACATTTGCTCTTGCAATGTTTCATCTGCACTCTGTATTGTAGTTTACTGTATTGTATCTTATTGTTATTGTATTGCATTGAATGGCACAGAGTTCTGCGTTCAACTCTTGTTCTTTTTCTCTTGGTGTCTGCAGTGACATATTTGTTTCTAGCAGTATCTGAGCTCAGGACCGTCTTTTTCTCTAAGCTATTGGTAACTAGCAAAGATACGTTCTCTAGATTGACAAAGCACTTCTTATAAGTCGCTCTGGATAACAGTGTCTGCTAAATGCTGTAAATGTCATCTGAAATCAAGACTATTAAAAAAGGAATTTGTCCCAGTCTGTTGTAGTAACTGTCCTTACTCTTCGAGGAGGGCTTTACACTAAATGTTGCAATACTGCTGTGAATATATATATATATATATATATATATATATATATATATATATATATATATATATATATATATATATATATATATATATATATATATATACACACACATACATACACACACACACACACACTGCTCAAAAAAATAAAGGGAACACTTAAACAACACAATATAACTCCAAGTAAATCAAACTGTCCACTTAGGAAGCAACACTGATTGACAATCAATTTCACAGCTGTTGTGCAAATGGAACAGACAACAGGTGGAAATTATTGGCGATTAGCAAAACACACTCAATAAAGGAGTGGTTCTGCAGGTGGGACCACAGACCACTTCTCAGTACCTTTCTGCTTTCTGGCTGATGTTGTGGTCACTTTTCAATGCTGGTGGTGCTTTCACACTCGTGGTAGCAGGAGACGGACTCTACAACCCACACAAGTGGCTCAGGTAGTGCAGCTCATCCAGGACGGCACATCAATGCGAGCTGTGGCAAGAAGGTTTGCTGTGTCTGTCAGCGTAGTGTCCAGAGGCTGGAGGCGCTACCAGGAGACAGGCCAGTTCACCAGGAGACGTGGAGGAGGCTGTAGGAGGGCAACAACCCAGCAGCAGGACCGCTACCTCCGCCTTTATGCGAGGAGGAACAGGAGGAGCTGCCAGAGCCCTGCAAAATGACCTCCAGCAGGCCACAAATGTGCATGTGTCTGCACAAACGGTTAGAAACCGACTCCATGAGGATGGTATGAGGGCCCGATGTCCACAGATGGGGGTTGTGCTCACAGCCCAACACCGTGCAGGATGCTTGGATTTTGGCAGAGAACACCAGGATTGGCAAATTCGCCACTGGCGCCCTGTGATCTTCACAGATCAAAGCAGGTTCACACTGAGCACATGTGACAGACGTGACAGAGTCTGGAGACGCTGTGGAGAGCGATCTGCTGCCTGCAACATCCTTCAGCATGACCGGTTTGGCAGTGGGTCAGTAATGGTGTGGGGTGGCATTTCTTTGGAGGGCCGCACAGCCCTCCATGTGCTCGCCAGAGGTAGCCTGACTGCCATTAGGTACCGAGATGAGATCCTCAGACCCCTTGTGAGACCATATGCTGGTGTGGTTGGCCCTGGGTTCCTCCTAATGCAGGACAATGCTAGACCTCATGTGGCTGGAGTGTGTCAGCAGTTCCTGCAAGATGAAGGTATTGAAGCTATGGACCGGCCCGCCCGTTCCCCAGACCTGAATCTGATTGAGCACATCTGGGACATCATGTCTCGCTCCATCCACCAACGCCACGTTGCACCACAGACTGTCCAAGAGTTGGCGGATGCTTTAGTCCAGGTCTGGGAGGAGATCCCTCAGGAGATCCCTCATCAGGAGCTGCCCAGGCGTTGTAGGGAGGTCATACAGGCACGTGGAGGCTACACACAATACTGAGCCTCATTTTGACCTGTTTTAAGGACATCACATCAAAGTTGGATCAGCCTGTCGTGTGTTTTTCCACTTTGTGTGTGACTCCAAATCCAGGCCTCCATTGGTTAATAAATTTGATTTCCATTGATGATGTTTGTGTGATTTTGTTGTCAGCACATTCAACTTTGTACAGAACAAAGTATTCAATGAGAATGTGTTATTGCAGTGTTCCCTTTATTTTTTGAGCAATATATATATATTACACCGATCAGGCATAACATTTTAACCACCTCCTTGTTTTTACACTATATATATATATATATATATATATATATATATATATATACACACGTACGTACATTAACCAAGTATTAACAATACTGTCTATGTGGTCAGATATGGACATTTATGCTGTACCTGAGGGGGAAGAAATAGTGGTCTCCTTTCAACCTCACTCTTATTATGAGATTTATGATATCCTACTGCAAAGAAATGCAGCTAATCTAAACCGCATCAAGGTGCAGACGGTACGTTGCACTTCACCTTCTGATCTTTTTTCATTATTTTAGCTTGGTTGCTCTAGTCAAACTTGACAGTGTTATTATGTAGCCATTTAGAAATTTTTTCTCTGACAATTTTGTTTTGTATTTCCTTTTATGATGAGAGCTGCTAGTTGTTTGTGTTTGCCTGATAGGATGGAAAAATCTGGATTGAAGAGAGACTGAAGTATTCTGGACCATGTGAAAACCTTAGAATATCGGTCTGTATATAAAATTAATTATATCTAGTCAGCACTGATGACCACAGTGTAGTAATCTAGTCATTACTGAGGACAACAGTTTAGTGATCTAGTCATTACTGAGGACAACAGTTTAGTGATCTAGTCATTACTGAGGACAACAGTTTAGTGATCTAGTCATTACTGAGAACAACAGTTTAGTGATCTAGTCATTACTGAGGACAACAGTTTAGTGATCTAGTAATCACTGAAGACAACAGTTTAGTGATCTAGTAATCACTGAAGACAACAGTTTAGTGATCTAGTAATCACTGAAGACAACAGTTTAGTGATCTAGTCATTACTGAGGACAACAGTTTAGTGATCTAGTAATCACTGAAGACAACAGTTTAGTGATCTAGTAATCAATGAGGACAACAGTTTAGTGATCTAGTCATTACTGAGGACAACAGTTTAGTGATCTAGTAATCACTGAAGACAACAGTTTAGTGATCTAGTAATCACTGAAGACAACAGTTTAGTGATCTAGTAATCACTGAAGACAACAGTTTAGTGATCTAGTAATCACTGAGGACAACAGTTTAGTGATCTAGTCATTACTGAGGACAACAGTTTAGTGATCTAGTAATCACTGAAGACAACAGTTTAGTGATCTAGTAATCACTGAAGACAACAGTTTAGTGATCTAGTAATCACTGAAGACAACAGTTTAGTGATCTAGTAATCACTGAGGACAACAGTTTAGTGATCTAGTAATCACTGAAGACAACAGTTTAGTGATCTAGTCATTACCGAGGACAACAGTTTAGTGATCTAGGCATTACCGAGAACAACAGTTTAGTGATCTAGTCATTACCGAGAACAACAGTTTAGTGATCTAGTCATTACTGAGGACAACAGTTTAGTGATCTAGTCATTACTGAGGACAACAGTTTAGTGATCTAGTCATTACTGAGAACAACAGTTTAGTGATCTAGGCATAACTGAGGACAACAGTTTAGTGATCGTCATTACCGAGAACAACAGTTTAGTGATCTAGTCATTACCGAGGACAACAGTTTAGTGATCTAGTCATTACTGAGGACAACAGTTTAGTGATCTAGTCATTACTGAGGACAACAGTTTAGTGATCTAGTCATTACTGAGGACAACAGTTTAGTGATCTAGTCATTACCGAGAACAACAGTTTAGTGATCTAGTCATTACTGAGGACAACAGTTTAGTGATCTAGTCATTACTGAGGAACACAGTTTAGTGATCGTCATTACCGAGAACAACAGTTTAGTGATCTAGTCATTACCGAGGACAACAGTTTAGTGATCTAGTCATTACCGAGGACAACAGTTTAGTGATCTAGTCATTACTGAGGACAACAGTTTAGTGATCTAGTCATTACTGAGGACAACAGTTTAGTGATCTAGTCATTACTGAGGACAACAGTTTAGTGATCTAGTCATTACTGAGGACAACAGTTTAGTGATCTAGTCATTACCGAGAACAACAGTTTAGTGATCTAGTCATTACCGAGAACAACAGTTTAGTGATCTAGTCATTACCGAGAACAACAGTTTAGTGATCTAGTCATTACCGAGAACAACAGTTTAGTGATCTAGTCATTACTGAGGACAACAGTTTAGTGATCTAGTCATTACTGAGGAACACAGTGTAGTAATCTAGTCTACACTGAGGACAACAGTGTAATAGTCTAGTCATCACTGATGATGACGACTGTTATAACCTTACAGATCATAATCTTGATGTTTTCCAAGTCTTAGCTAAAGGCCAGCTTTATTTTCTCTTCCAATAAAGCTTTTCAACCTTTACATTATCCTGTATTATGTTGGCCAGGCTTTCTAGTTTATTTCATTTATTTTTTTGTTTGTTTTACATTGAGCTAGAGTTCCTGTGAATGTACTTTGAATTTGAAGCACCAGATATACGAAAGATGTGCCTGGTGTATCTGTAAAAGCGGGAAGCGAAACTTCGACAGAATAGAGGATGCCATTTTCCAACATTTTTCCACACCCACTGTGGCAGTATGCTTTAGCTTGGGATGGTTTACAGTTAGGGTTTTTAAGTTTGCTAGTGTTTTTTTTCTTGGCCTTTGTTATGTCTATTTCTCATTAATCATTGTGCTAAATGCTATGCTTGTGAAAAGCAGAGGCATACTTCAGAAGGAAATGGTGCACTGGTTGTTTGGTTTGTGTTAACCGGTGCTCTTGTTCATGTGTGTGTAATCTTATGGTTTTGTTTTTGCTATAATAGCATACTGGAATTTACAGAATGATGACATGTCGATGAAAACACCACCAGCTAACTTAAAAACCCAAGCTGTCAACTATCATCATCATGTCAACTAAAGCATACTGCCAGGGTGGGTTTTTCCCACTATATATTACCTTTGAAGTAGACGGTTTGCAGCTCACTACCAACACCAACACAGTGACCTTTCTCATTTAATGAGCTAACATTTTTATTTGTGTCTGCCTTTGACACATGAGCATCCTTTACTATGTCAAAGCATCAGGTCTCATTTTTACAGATCCCTCGTGCAGCTCATTCATACATCTGGTGCTTCAAATTCGAAGTCCATTCACAGGACGAAACCTTGCCAAAAAAATTAAGGTCTGGCCGAGGACACGGAGGATGGTGAGATAGTTGCTAAGCACTGGAGGAGAAATGAAGCAGATGTTTAGGAATGTGCTTCGGTGTGTTCACCTTTTTTGCTGTGCTGCTAGTTAAGTTCCTACTGTGGGTCAAAGCAGCTGCTTAAATTTTGTTCTAATGCTTGCAGGGCCCCCTGTTTATAAGTATGACTGAGCAAAAACACTAATAAATCTAATCTAATTACAGGTAAGACCAAGTTTTAAAAATTGTGGAGTTCATTGTAAATGGATATGGCGTGAGATAGACTGCACAAGTAAGTGCCCTATCTTACTCTGCATGATGCAACAGTAAATGCTTTCCTCAGTTCAGCCGCTGCTACTAGACATTTATTTCAGCACCTGGAAATAAACAAGTGCTGCATATTCGTTAATTATTTCGTTAATCATGTATCTCATATATCTGTGCGTGTGATTTTGTGTTGCGTGTCTTTGCAGCACTTTTGTATGATTTATATGATTTAGATGAACTGTGATAGTCATATTTATGTGTGTAAATAGTTTTTTTTTCTCTGTTTTTCAGAAAAGGAAAAAACAACACAACAACCAGAACCTGAAAAAGAACCTAAAACAGAACCTAAAACAGAACCTAAAACAGAACCTAAACCTCTGCTGATCAGTGTTGGGTGTGCAGTAGCAGTAGCCGTTGTTTTGATTCTTATCTGCAGCTGTAAGTAAAGAAATACATAGATAGGCAAAGTTATTTTCCTGAGCTGATAAATGCAGTTTATGTAGTTTCCTTCATTAAGTAAAAATCTGATCTAATCTTTTAGTCCAAAAATTGTAGAATTTGGCAATAGCTCCTCAAAGAGTTCTTAGCTAATATAGCTCCATCTGAGAGCTGTTTAGACATAGATACGTTGTCATGTTAACTTCATGTGCTTAGTAAATAGAATATATTTACAAAAAAGTTCATATAAACCAACCCTGACACTTCTTCACACAGCATATTGGGGAAAATGTGCCTTGCGAATCTTATGCCACATTTTATATTGTGTTATTTCTGTGTTTTCTGTTTCTGTAAAATGTGAAAGCCGGCTTAGAAATTTGCATTAAAAGTAGAAGAAAATTAGAAAAACGGCATATTAATATTTATTCCCTGTAGGTCAGGGGGCTCAGTCCTGGTCCTGAAGATCTACCACCCTATAGAGTTTAGCTCCAACCGTAATCTATCACACCTAATCCAGGTAATGAAGACCTTCAGGGGCCTCTGATTATTAGAGCCAGGTGTGTGGGATCTGAACTCTTCAGGATGGTAGATCTGAAGGACCAGGATAGGGCATCCCTGCTGTAGAGGATGTGTCAACTTAGTTACTTAGAGAATCAACAAAACATGTCATTTGACGTGGGCTGTTAAAATTTTACAGGTAGAATATTCTCAGAATCTGTAACAAAAAGCTGCCTTAATATTTCCCAACCTTAATTCAGATGCTCCCTCTCTCTCTCTGCTTGGTCCTTCGTGTCCTTTTTAACTGTCTTCCAGGCCAGCTCTGTAGACTGTGCATAGAGTCCGGCTTTTCTAAGTGTGGGCTAACCTCTGTGTCCACGGGATCAGTTGGGGTGTTGGTGGTGTACCCGGCAGTGGACAGTGTGTTCCAGCATGCTGTAATGGCTCTGGCTGACTTCCTGCAGAGCCATAAAGGTTTGACCATAGTCATCGACATGTGGCAAAGGGGCTGTCTGGCAAAGCAAGGTCCGCTCCGCTGGCTTAACTCACAGGCTGATCAGGCCGATAAAGTCCTCATCATCCTACCACCTCAACATAACAACACCGTCATCAGTGCTGACACAGGTAATGTTTCTCTACCGTTTTGTAGTCTGGAAATAGACCCAGTTTGCAGATTAATACAGAAATACATTTTAAAATGCTAAAACTCTGAATATTTTCAAAAAAAGAAAAGGGTGAACAGTAAAAAGATTTCATAAACTTTCATTTTCAAGTACAAAATTACAGCACGTTTATCATTTAAAAGCATTTTGTTCTTCCACAAATAATTCTTAAATATTAAAGCAGCTAAAAATACGTTTTGGTGTCTAAGTTTGAGCGCATCAGGTCATACGACATGTTTTGTTGATCTTGTGAAATGAACACATCCTTTACAGAGAGCACACTTCAATATGACATGTTTTGCAATATTTAGTGCAGTTTCTATTTATTTATGCGTTTAATATACTGGAAAAAATACAACATAAAATCTAAAATAAGCCTCATTTTATGTTTTATTTTTTCCAGTATGTCAAATTCAGCAAATAAACAGCAACTGTGCATTAAATGCGCAGAAGTGTGTTCTGTCAATTTATTTTCACTTAGCAAATTAACAAAACATCCTTATCATACGATAATTTGAAGTTAAATTGCATCAGTATTGTTAGTGTATATAAATAACAAATTAATAATGACGACTGATTCCAGACCTTTAAATAATAGTGTATGGTTTAGTTTTAAACAGTTCACACCCCTGCACAGTGTGCCCCAGCCATCTCAGGAATATTAGACCAAGCTAAACACTGCATTTTATTTACACTTGTCCTGCATTAACACTTTGATCTTATAGAAGCTTAGCTCACGCACCAGAGATTAAAACTAAACTAAAAACTATACTATATACTATATACAATACTAAACTTTAAAATCAAAAGTATGACGTCATAGACTTCAAAACTCTTATCCCTAGTGCAGACTTGCTGTGTGCTCTCTTTGATGATAGAAATGGTCTTTTTATCAAATTTATCCATTTTTAAAATTATTATATATGATTTGTTGTGTTATTGCATGTTATTACACAGAACTCATTCCATGCTAGGTGAAAAGCTTGCTTTACACAGTGAAACTTTTATGCTCGATTGCAACAATTTCCATGCAGCCTGACAGTGACATGAAAACAAAGCTGCATGCAGCAGTTACTCAACTTGCTAGCCAAATTAGCAGCTCATATATTTAATACACCATATCATTTTATCTTTCTAGCATTCTTTACTGTGCATAATATGTGTGTGTGTGTGTGTGTGTGTGTGTGTGTGTGTGTGTGTGTGTGTATGTATGTATGTATGTGTGTGTGTGTGTGTGTGTGTGTGTGTGTGTGTGTGTGTGTGTGTATGTATGTATGTATGTATGTATGTATGTGTGTGTGTGTGTGTGTGTGTGTGTGTGTCTACATTTTTCAGTTTTTGACATAATTTGAAAATACCCATAGTCCTCTATATTGTGTGTGAATTCCATGATGACAGGACCAAAAGAAATGAGCTAAAATTACTTGGAAAAATGTCTGGTTCCATTGACTTACATTAAAAATAGAGTTCTTTTTTATCTTCTCCTGTAAAAGTTACAATTTTGGAGATATGAGGTTTTGATCCGACAACAGTGATATGTAAATAATGCAGTCCAAAACTTGATTATGTGATTGTTCACTACAGTGGTGTTAACAAGCAAGTAACTAATAGAAATCCATGTTTCTCCACAGACTGCCCAAAACAAGTTGTGGTGGCTGGCATACCTGATTACACAGTCCCAGCCTCAGCCCATGAACTTTTCTCTTTGGCCCTGAACCTGGTGGCCAGCAGTGCCCATGACCCCGAGCAGCATCACAAGTTCTGGGTGGTGCGCCTGGGCCAGGGTGAGGAGCAGAGCACGGTGCCAGTGGAGCTCAGAGGCTGCAAAACCCTCAGTCTGCCCAAAGACCTAGAGAAACTCCCCCAGAAACTGGCTTCCAGACCAGGAGAGAGATGCTCAAGTCCGAAATGCAGGATGTGGTCTTTCCAGTGGAGGGAAACATCCAGAAAGGTCAGGCAAGCTTTACTGCAACTGGACAGGAGCCGTCCAAGCTGCTCAAAGGAGGAGATGGTTCGACTCACTGAGGTGTAGTGCAAACCTTAGTTACGGTCAGCTTTTTTTCAGGTCTGTGTTCACAACTGATCTCAGACCTGTGACGATGTAAAGGGCAGTTACATTAACATCTGTTTAAATTTATTTACCCATTGCCACTTTTTTCCCCCTCGTTTAATTTGACGTTATCAGCCTTCACAATACTGCAGAAGAGATGAAACAGTATAAAAATTGAATGATTATAGTGACAAATTATTTCAGTATTTTTAAAATGTACTGAAAATGTTCAAAACCTGCTGACACATGGACTGAAGTCACTGGCTTCTGCCATGTTTACACGGACAGAACAAACCCACGTTTGCACCTGCGTCTGGGAGACTGTTGCTGACTTTGGTTGATGCTGGACATCATTTAATGCAAGTTAACATAAGTGCAGGATTCAACCAAGGATTTTAATGCCAATTCAATACCATGAAACCAGTAACTTTCATCAGTACTGCAAAAGTGTAAAATACTCCAACTCTATTATTCAGCCAATATTTAGGCTGGAACTACACGCCGTCACTGGTCCTGTAACCTGGACTGGTCACTGTACTGACGAACGCGTCACCAACTCACTCCATTGTTACCAGCCATGCGACAAGACCTGCGTTTTTGCAAAGCTAAAACAGCAAGGGTGTCCAAACTTATCCACACTTGTCCAATGTGTGTGCAGGTTTCTGTTCCAGACAAGAAGAGCACTGTTTTCACTCTTTAATCAGTCAGTCTCAGTCTTTAAACAACTGATCAGATGTGCTGATAACCCTGCAGCCACACCGGCGCTTTGCTGATAAGACTGGACACCCCTGATACGCAGAACTACATATAACTAGTAATAAAACCAGTCTTGGTGAGCCAAGGCACAACGGCGTTAGTTTGTCACCAACATAAGATTGAAAACACTAATAAAGCACTAATGAAAGTTCAAAAAGGTGCAGCTAGGGTTGCAACGGTATGAGATTTTCACGGTATGATAACCGTCTCAGAAAATATGCGGTATCACGGTTATCGCGGTATCCTCCACTGCTGCTGGTCCACAAGTCTGTGGTGGCTGAATAACACACAGCTTCCTTTAGCTACATGCGAGGGATTTCACTGGTGGCAAAGTATGTTCTTGATGGAACTTGGTACATTGGAACAGCTTTTTTCATCAGGTGAAGGAAACCAGGTTTTTCCACTGCTCTTAAGGGCATCATGTCTTTGGCAATAAAATACGCCACAGCATGATTCAATTCTTGGGCTTGTTTAGATGAGGGATCTAACTTAATTCCCTTTGCAAATGACTGTGTGACAGTTGGCTGAGCTGGATCAGGAAATTTCTTTGCACAGCTAGCTTGTCCCTAAACCAATAACAGAATAATAATATGAATCAATTATATTTATAATAATAATAAAAAATAAATGTATATATATATATATATATATATATATGTGTGTGTGTGTGTGTGTGTGTGTGTGTGTGTGTGTGTGTGTGTGTGTAAAGATCCTGTATTTAAAATATTCAGTACAATTATTTAAGTTTAATTATTTAATATCTGAGCCTGTGTGCGTGTCTGACCAACTACTGTTGTAAACGTCCGTGTTAATGCCAAGTTAATATAACCAGAGACTGCAGAAAGAGGGGACTATCTATTTTATACATGATCCTCACAATAGAGGCACGTCAGATTTTAAATATAAACTCATGCATATTAATGGCGTCTTTCACGTTGAGTCCGACTCCGGAAAAATCCAAATTAGTCTGTGAGGACCTGAACACGGACACGCGCATCCACCACAGCACGCGCTTCATAGCCACGGGCATAACGTTACTTCCAGCACCTGCATGCTCATAGTTCGGATGACTCAGCACTTTTGCGGGCGCTTAACGCGTGGGCTGTGCACGAATACAAAGATGGGTTTTATAGTGGAAATTTCACGCATTTAGGGTCGGACTGAAATTATAGACGAGCACAGCGGGGTGGTGTTCTCGGAGATGGGAGAACAGGTTAGAGGTATTCCCTCCTTTAGCTGCCACTTTCCTGCCACATTGATTACAAATCGGATTCCCATCCTCGCGTGCATTTGGCGGGTATCCGAAGTAGTCCCACACTGCTGACTTTAGTTTAGCCTTTTTTTAGGGGGACGGAGATTTGTTAAGTCTGTGGCACTCTCTGCCATTCTCACTGCTGTGTGCTTGTGTGACTGAAACGGAGCGGAGCTGCGCATGCGCGGGTGAGTTTCTGAGCTGGGTTGTGTTTTACCGGTAATGAGCAAATGCCCACGGTATGATAACCGTGCATTTAATACCGTGGTATACCGTGGAACCGGTTACCGCTGCAACCCTAGGTGCAGCACTATTTTATTTGGATAAAAAGACTTCATACTGCTACATATGCACGTTTAAGATTATATGACAAAACATTTCAAGTGCTTTTGAAATGACTCCAATATGCCATGATTTACTTTGGACATCAGTTTTAGTGTTTAAGTTATCTTGCTGTGCTCTCTGGCAGAGTTGTACGGTATGGGTGATTTTGACTCACTCGCAATATTTAGCACAAAAAAAGTGGTAAGGACGGGTTTAATAATGAGAGATCATGTTTCAACACTTAGTTAATTCAGTCAACCTCTGACAGCCCAGTGTTCAGATCGCTTGGTAATATCATGGCCTCTACGGTAAAATATGACATTTTGACAAGTTTGAAATGAAGGATATTTCCCCAACAACCACTTCCTTCTACATACGAAAACAGGATACCACAGAGTCATCTGCCTTTTTATCTGTGTATCTGATTTAAAAAGAAAAAAAGAAGTCACAGGACTTCAGGACTTCCTTTTCATTTCTTTTTATTTGTTTCCATGTTTAACCGTTACTCTTTTTTTTTTTTTTTTAAGAAAACATGGTATATGGATCACATGTACAAACCTTGATATTACATAATGAAATAATATTTACACAGAATTTATACAGGCAATTAATCTCTCCTGATGAAATAATAACCCATTACACACACACACACACACACACTCATACACTCATCTCACCAGACGAAGGCTGCTCTTTCTCGGAGCATGCGTGCACCAAAGCGGTGCCACTCTCTCTGGTGGATCCACAGCTCCTGAGTGGTGTCCAAACACGCCAACACTGCTCCACCTTTCCACGCTGTTAGTCGGGGGTCCATGTCCTGCAAGAGATGTCAAAGCTGTTTGTACTGCGCTACACCATTTAACAAAGCGTATGCATTCTGTGCTATGCTGCTCTCGTACTGTAATACACGGTCACTGTGAGTTAAAAACTTTACTAAACTTTAAACAGCTCTTCAACATTGATGTGGACTTTTTAACAAACCAATACAGATGGTCCAAAATCACTTAAGTCTTGTTACAATATTATTGTACCATAAACCATTGACATTATATTTTCTTCTTTGTGTTAAATCCGCAGACATACGGAAATCAATGTTCTATTTGGGATGATGGATTACATCCATCCATCCATCCATCCATTGGATGGGGGGGGGGGGGCAGCCTATGGAGCTTTGGTCTGAATAACTGAACAGCCTAAGTTACATACCTCTTTACCATGTTTGTAAGTTAAGAGGTTGAGGCTGCATTTTACTGTTTAAGAAATGTTGCTAAAAGTTAAACCTTTTCTATCCCAGCGTGATGCAGAAAATGTTCTATTGGTTACACGTAGAGTTTATTACTGTAATGCTCTTTTTACTGGACATCCCAAGAAAATAATCCTCTACAACACAAAATGCAGCAGCACTAATCCTAACAAAACCAAGGAAGGGGGCTCATATCATACCCCTGCTTTGAAAGCACTGGCAGCCTGTATCTTTTAGGATTGATTTTAAAGTTGTTTTACTACTTTTCAAAGCTGTATATTACCTATGACCTGTGTGCACCTCAAAGAATGTCTGTCTGTTTGTTTCAACATGTGATCTTAGGTCTGTAGTTAGTGTCCTTCTGCAAATATCTTCTGTAAAATACATGTACAGCCATACATGTTGAGCCACCAGAGCCAGAGGACACCCAAGAATCAACCTCGCTCCTCTCAGTCTTCAGCAGAATTATATTTTTTCTCCCTCATTTATGCAAACAACAGGTATTACTGACTAGCATAATCTAGCCAAATAAAGTTAGGCTGGGAGAACCGCTGCTGCTAATGCGCTGTAGTTTTTGTACCGTTATAATGTTTGGGAAGAGGTCATGCTAAGTATGGCTCCAGTGTGTAATTGAGCCATTATTTCAGGGCTGCCCAAAAATCCTGAACAGAAAAAAATGATAAAAAATAGTTAACTCCACAAATCACATACATATATATAGTTCAGTCTCTTCACATGTTTTCAGAAATTAATGTTTAGAAACAAATCTCTGAATTCACACCAGGTGTGTCAGGCTCCAGTCCTTGCGGGCCAATACACTGCAGACTTCAGCAAGCTGCCTTATTAACCACACCTGATTCAGATCATCAGCTAATTAGAAAGGCCTTCATGAACTGAATTCAGAGTGTTCGATGAGGGTAAACACTGATATCTGCAGCACTTCAGCCTGGACGGTCCCTAGTCTGACATGCCTGATTTACACAGACTTGTTTAATTGTTAAACACCATGTTCAATTTTCCTTTTCACTTTATTGTCTGTTATTTTACTTCGTTTTATTGTTATTTTATCTAGTGTGTTTTTGCTTTTACTTCTAAATCTTGCTATTTCATTGTACAGCACTTTGAGCTACAACATGTGTGAACGTTTCTTACCATTAATATTATGAATAAAGCTGCATACAGCCAATAACAATGTTATGCTGACATTTAATCTTATATTTCATTATATCTCTAGTTTCGTCAGACAGACAGCAGCTGTGGGAGGGGAAAGTGCAGCAGGGAAATTTGTACTCAAAATTAGGTCAGAATGCGCATCCCTAATGTACAGGTTTGACAGTGCCTTATGAAATACATCATGTGCATTTATAAAATAGACTGTAACAGATGTCTGATACATTGAGTGTACACAACCCAAGGGCCTCCCTAGTGCTGTTCAGGTGACAATATTTCACCTGTAAAATCCATTTCAATTAGTGCAAATGCTGCTTGAAGAAGAGTAATTTGTTCGCTCACTGCAGTACACCATTGTGAGTCTTCTGAAATGTCCATTCACAGCTTTTAAAGCACTTTTAAAAACAACTGTTACTTGTAAATACTAGAATTATGTCTCCTTGATCAGAGTGAATAAGCAATAATTTGAGTTTTCACCTGCAAAGGATCCAGCTTGGATTTATAAATAGCTACATGCTTTAATTGGTCCTTCTCATACAAACAAATGCAGAATTAACTCAGAACAACAGTATGCAAAAAAACACTGCCTTTATATGAGGTAATAAAAAAAGTCTAAAGAAACATAAGAAGTCGTCGTTTTCATTTTTTCACTTGGGAAAACTATACTGGTCTGTTTGTTACCTACATCTGTGACAGGCTGGGCAATTTCTTTGCTTGAATATTAACAACTATGGACAACCTTAGTATAAATCTGAGACAGCCTATCAAATAAGTCATATCAGTTTGCATGTCATCATTTTTTCCTGTGTGACTGGCTAACTGGCAGTTCACCATTACTATCTAATGCAAGTTAATGCTTATAACTAATTAAATTGAGATTTCAGAGGTGAGAACTTATTTCAGGAGTGCTAACTCGTGTAAACAATGTTAATTTTTTGTATTATGTGGAATTTACAGCTTTCATATCATAGAAATTTAAGTACAAATGCATGGTCAGCTTTAAAGCGCTCCCTATTTCTTGTTTGATGGTTGCCTGTGAACTAAAAATAATACATTCATAGAAAACAGGTATACTTACAGAATAAGTACAGAATGTTTAATCAACCTTACTTTTACACTATACAATCTAGCGTAGTTACCAATAGCATAGTTTACTTTAAACACAACATTACAACTGAAAGAAAAGAAAAAAAAAAACAAACAATGGCTATAATTTCGGCTTCTTACTGAATGTGCTATGACAATGTTATGGCAACAGGAAAGCCAGTTAATTTCATCACTGATAAAGGTGTGGAAATGGTGAACAGATCTTGCTTTTTGCTTCAGTTATTAGAAACGATGAAGCAGCTCTAATGTATTTTAAATGTTTTTATAGATGTGAAGGCTGGACAATAAACAAACAAGACATGATCAATATAGATGCCTTTGAACTTTGGTGTTGGTCAAGACTTTTGAGAGTACCTTAAACGGCAAAGAAAACAAACTAATTTATCACTGAACAAATCAAGCCTCACCAAAACCCACAAAACCAAACTGAATCTTACTTTGGACACATTCCGAGAAGAACAAATTCATTGGAGTTTAAGGTAAAAGAGGAAGAGAACAACCAGCAACCAGATGGATGGATAAAATCAGAGGAATCAAGAACCAGCCATTCAGAATATTCTGGAGAAACGGTACCCAAATGTATGTGCATATGCACGTTTACGTTATGAATTTGGCAGTAAATTGTGTGAGATGTTTGTCTGCACACCAAGTCAGATGATTTTTATACAAACGGTGAATGAGATCCACTATAACTGCCAAAAGAAAAGTACAACCCATACAGGTACCTTTGGTCGTGTGATGACCTCCACGTTCTCCACCAGACGACGAAAAGATGGAGGCATCTTGTTGAGAATGCGATGTTGAAGGAACTCCTGTGCCCCGTGAAACAGGAGCCCACCACCTACTACCAGGATAGAGCTGTACATCTTCCTCTTGGTCTCATCCGATGCTGTCAGAGACGTCCACAAGACCAACACACATTTTTAGCATGTGAATAATAATAAATCAATCTTGTTTCTTTATTACCTGACATACATACAAATAGCTACGCCATGCAAGTGAACCTTTTGGCCTGAGTCAGTATTTTTCAATACTGAGAATCTGCTGATACCAAACATTTCAGAGTAAATATTACTAATATTACTAGAATCTAATTTATTTTAGGTAAGATGAGCAGGTTGGCATCCAAATACTTTGCTACAGTAAAATAAGTTGATTTTTACTTCGGGCATAATAAAACACTAAGCCCTATTTGCATCATCTCCACAATGATAAAACGTCACACAGTATAACCACCGCAGGATAAGTTAAGTTAAGTGATACTTTTTTTTTTTTGATACTTTTTTGATCCCACAACCGGGGAAATTCCACCTCCGCATTTAACCCATCCGTGAAGTGAAACACCACACACACACACTAGTGAACACACACACTAGGGGGCAGTGAGCACACTTGCCCGGAGCAGTGGGCAGCCCAATCCGCAGCACCCGGGGAGCAGTTGGGGGTTAGGTGTCTTGCTCAAGGACACCTCAGTCATGGACTGTCGGCCCTGGGGATCGAACCGGCAACCTTCCGGTCACAGGGCCAGTTCCCGAACCTCCAGCCCACGACTGCCCCCTTAACATTTTCCACAAACCCAAATGCTTATTTGTGAACATACAGTAATGCTTTTTATCTGCAGCCGTCATTAGATATGCCCCTTTAATCAGCATGCGGGATCTTCACCTTCTGACTGAATTTATTTTCTTTCTCTGGGTCACAAATTAACTGACAATTATATGCCAATAATTAAATACTCATTAATTATATATTAACTGCTCATTAAGCATTAGTTACTTAGTAAACTTTAGTTTGTCTTTAGTTCACCGCTAAACTTATTGCACTGCTAATGAGCTGAGTGTGTTTACTCATTTAAATAAGTAACATGAGAACAAGTACGTGTTAATCCTGTTACTTATCTGTTAATTATATTAAATCAATAGATTTAATTAATTGATTGCTCATTTTGTCCCTTCCAGTACAGTGATTATTCTCGCTACTAATTATGCTACAAACTCTTGATTAAGACTTGACTAGTTACTAATATCTTAATTTCTTTCTACTTTTTTTTTGTCTCCCCTCAAATAAAAAGGAAAATATACCTATATTATCAATTAACATGTGGTCTGTTGTGTCCTTCATTCTTCCACATCTCAATGACAAGTTATTAAGGAGATCCAAGATTGGGTTTCCAGAACCCCTTTAGTAATAAGGTAATTGCTATGCTAACAACGGTCTACATAAACGTCTACATGCGTCTTTAAACAAGCAGCCTGTGCTTTAGGCCTAACTTGTACCTACCAATACAGGCTGCTCAAAGTCCTAAGTTTGCACAATTTAGAGGAGAGAACCCCCCCCACCCCACCAAACACACACACACACACACACACACACACACACACACACACACACACACACACACACACACACACACACACACACACACACCACTCCATCCCCCTAATGCCTAATTTTAGAGTTAAATAACACATAGATAATTATATTGATTGCTTATTAGCATATTTAAATGCATATTAGCATGTAATTACCTATCAATTTGCATTAATTAATGTACAGTGTTATGGATACTCTTGCTAAGACATTAGAATTAGAATTAACAACCATTTGTCACTGTGTTTGTTTGCACACTGTGAAATTAGAGCTCTGCATTTAACCCATCCATGCAGTGAAACACCCACATGCACACTAGTGAACACACACACTAGGGGGCAGTGAGCACACTTGCCCGGAGCAGTGGGCAGCCCTATCCACAGCGCCCGGGGAGCATTAAATATAAAAGACAAACAGCAATACTTATTCTATTGCTTGACTCTGTCATTTTGATTTCCCCCTTATTGTTTCAATTTATTTACATGTATCCATCAGATTGCATCAAGACATCTGACAATAACCATAAATCATTTTTAAATATAGGATGTTTTTACCACAACAGTCGATGCTGTGTAGAACAGCCTTATCCAGCCCAAGTGCTTTGCCTTCAAACTGGGTGACTGCTGACTTTCTGGACAAGAGGACAGAAGGGGTCTCTTCTGGATCTGTCCCCCCCACAAGACAATCGGCTTGGGAATGTCCGAGCTCTTCTTGTGCGTGGCTTCCTCGTTCCGACGGGTCACCTCCCTGACTGCTGGACTCACCCTCAAAACCAGGGGGCTTAGGGAGACCCTTTCTTTCCATGGCTCTGGAGGACTGAAGGGGGAGTTTAGAAAAAGAAAAAGAAATAATTCTTCTTCTTCTTCCTGTTTGCTGCAGCAACATTCTGAGTATGCCAACAAAGCTGAGTGTAAAGAGCCAAAAGATCTATCTAAATCCTTCAATAACCAGATAATGACAAATAGCTAGTAATAGTAATTTCAACAACTGACTTTTTAAACTAACTATTCTATCGACAACTTATTTATCATGCCTCCTTTGGTTTTGCATCTTTTCAATGTATTTGTGTGACAAGTGTTTTACAAATCCAATCCTGGAGATGAGACAGAATTTTCAAATAGCCATGAAAGTTCCTCTCCAATGTTGTATCCTCTCATTATAGAACTACGACAATATACTACACCTGGGAATAGCGTGAAGCCTGCACCTGATGTTTTAGTCTCAAAGAAGGAAACACTGAAAAACTACTGCCATCTAAAGCAGATATGGGGAACTGAGGGCTGCACTATTTGATCATTTCCTGCTCTGGAGTTGAATTAGGGGTGCTCGAGAATGGGGTGTCCCAGGACCAGAGCTCCACACAGCTGATCTAAAGGCTACGATACACCATGTTGTGTCTTCCGGTACGAAATGCACAGAAAACCACAGAAAAACATCAAGCTCCAAGCAGCATTTTAGTTGTACTCACACTGATTTAACAGAATAAAAGTCTCAAAATCATTTAATGAATGTCATGTTTGACGGTACACCTGCTCAGACAAACCTGATTACACTTACCTGCTGTCTGCCCTGTTTAGTGACTGTGTGCATGTAGGAAAACTATCAAACTGTGGACACTGGCACAGAGTAATACACCTCGGATGTACACTAACAACGGCTAACAAATGACTAAATTTCACTGAAATATCCATCCTACCTATGCCATCTGTTGGAAACATCTGGAATTTCCATTCAATTTGCCATCAGGCATGAAAACTCATTAGACGACGCAAAAGGTGAAATACAGAAGTCAGGGAACGTGTCAACACTGTGAGAAACATTTAGTGATTTTAACAAAAAAACCTTGCCCATTATTTGTGCTCCTCCATAAGGCGTAAGCGCTTGGACCCGACGATTGCCACTTGAAGTAATTTGTAGACGGTCTCGTAGCAGTAATCCATAGAATTCCTTAGACTGCAATATTAGACGAAAACTAAACGGAAGGCGATTGTCTTGGCTGCTAACAAAGATAACTGACAGCCCTTTCTCATCTTCCTGTTTCCTGTGAAACCAACTTCACCGCTCATGAAAGCCTCTTTTTGGTTTTTCTTAATGTTATCTTAGTTCTGATCAGCCTAAAAATTTTTATTCTATATATGTGGGTGAGCTGAGTAATAATCGTGGGCTGCTGCTATGCTGGGTTAAATTATTCAACATGAAGCCTGGCAAGTGCCAAATTTTGTGACAGGTTCGCCTGTATCGTTATAGTGAAATGTGAGAGAACAGACTAAAAATCACCTTAGAACTTTGTTACACCATTATTTTGTTTTCATACAAACATGGAGTTATGAATACAATATAATAGCACAATATTTGGTGATTCTTGTAACTGCGATGACGACAATACAATTGAACTACTACAACACTTTTGTTGGGGCACCACAAAACCAAACAGGTGCAGTTCTCTGACCAAAATAGATGCATGTTTTGTAATAATTTACAAATTTGCAATAATTGATTAGTTTTATGTAAATGAGACATTTTGTATGAATATTGTAAATACATGCATGAAGTGAGCTGCATTTCTGTCATACTATCAGTTACTCAGTTGGAAGATAAGACTGACATCAGTAGGTCACAATGTACAACCTGTAAAGTGCAGCACCCTCATTCACCGTTAAACTCTCAGTAGTACCTAATAATAAAGAGAATATAGTGTCTGCCATTGGTCATGCTTCCTTGGGAGTGCAGGAGGTGTGTCCAAGCAAAGTGACCATGTGAAGAGCTGCCACGCTCCCAGTAATGAGAGAGATTTTTGTAATGGTATTGTTGTTGTGGACGTTACCAGTGCATTAGTGGTATTTGTGCTGTTCTGTGCTGGGCTGAGGGGTAATTAGTGCCACTGTTAGTGTCTACGGTAAAGAGAAAGTGTATGGCTAGGATAGACCTGCCTGCTATTACAGCCACCTGAGCAGCACTTGGCAGCAGTTCTCCCATGCTGCCGGTTCAGTTAAGAGCATTCGCCTTTAAAGTGCAAAGCTTCCCTGGGTCTTCTTTGCCTAGACACTACAGTATTAATTAAGGGGAATGAATGAGCAAATCAATATGATGTACTTGGTCTTGTTTGCTCTGAGTGCTCAGTAGGTAGTGTTCATCATGTGGATCTTCAGGGTCTCCTTGGGAGCGATGCTGCAGAGTGGTCATCTTCTGCCCCACGATTCCAAACGCAGCAGGGTAGAACAGAGCCATGGGAGCCTGAGCAGAAGGTCAAACAATCAAAGAAAGTCTCCTTCACTCACACACACACCCACCCACCCACCCACACACACCCACCCACACACACCCACAAAAAAGAACATGTTGCCACATAACAGAATTTTCCTGTTTTACATTTTCATTAATTTCAGATTCATGAGAAACACACTGTGGGGGAGAGAGAATGCTGTGAGTGGGAGTTCAATAGAAACGTTGCTGCAGTCTTTGAAGGGGCTGGATAAGGTGGATCGATTTGGAGCTGTCGTCAGAGAATGGCTGAGTGGAGTTTTGGTAGCGTTTTTCACTCATAAGACAATTATGTCATTACAAGGGAAATTCAGAAGAACTGAAGATCACTAGATTAAAAAAAATTAGCGTTACAACACACTACCAGCAGAAATGTCGTGGAAAACATTTCACAATCTACACCACTCTGAGGGTCACTCACCATGCAATCCATTTGCAAGCACACAATCACATATGGCACAACGAATGATTTCTAAATGATGCGTTTTAAATGTCTAAATAACTTAGCGATATGGAAAAGCTTTTGGTGCGATTACGTTTATGTTTGAGTGAAAATAAAGAAAATAAAGACACTAAATAAGTATTGTTACTGCGATGGACTGGCGACCTGTCCAGGGTGTATCCTGCCTTTCGCCCGAAGACTGCTGGGATAGGCTCCAGCACCCCCCCGCGACCCTGACGGAGAAGCGGCTTAGAAAATGGATGGATGGATGGAATAAAGTTGCACATGGCATGGTACAGATTATTCATTTATTTATATCTATAAGTATTGCCATTTCTACTATTATTATAGTTACTATGACTGTTATAATAACTGTTATTAATGTCTGTCTCTTCAACCTGGGGGCAATGTTTAAACTGTTTTTGGACACTTCCGGGACAATTGGCCGGGATGCAAAAACACTTGCCTATAAAACTTCACTAACACAAAGTGTTAACATCAAGCTAACATATTTTGATACACATACTCTCATATACAATCATAAATGTATTTATGGACCCAGACACATTGTGTTTTGTTAAGTCTTTTCCCAGTTATGAGTCACAAGCTTCTTGGTTTGCGGCTCCCAAACAGACGCATTTCCGCTGGTGTACATGGATAATGGGAAGTCCTTTGGTCAATGAAGTAACCTGTTCGGTTTATGGAGCTTAAATAATTGAAGTGTATACCTGTAACTTCTCATCACCTAACCGTAACTGATACAGGAGCACTGGGGAATCTGGGAAACGGCTGCGAAACTCATGGTCTTGCATTCCACAGATGTCCTGAAAAGAAAAACAACTTAAAGAAGCCCCTAAAGGTATTCGCAGCAGATACTGAAACAGGATGTGGCATGTAGATGTCTGTGTACCTGGTCAAGATGACAAAATGTCTCTTTAAGCTGCTGCAGTAACATGCAATCCAACCGATTAGTCAGCTGGCACTCTCTATAAGGAAAGCCAGCTCGTTGCATCAGCCAGAAGAAACAGCGTGTCACATCAGAGCCTCCATATGCAAGACACAGCCTAAAGAGAGCGAAACATATGCAGGCATTATTGCATATACAGTTGGACGCAAAAGTTTGAACAGTCCTGGTCACATTACATGTTTCATTGATTTTCTAAGTGGGCTATAAATGGAATCATTTGCAGGGAAGAAACTTAAATATGACATTTTAGGTTTCTACTTTAATTTCTACTGAGTATAAATAAACACAAATATAGAACAAACTGTGCCTTAACTTTTGCACAGACCAACGTTTTTGTTAAATGTAGCACACCAACATTAATTTAGCATTAAAACATGCAGTTTATTTTCTGTAACTTATTTTTACTTAGAAAAGTAACAAAACATGTAATTTGACTAGAAAACTTATACCTTTTGCATTCGACTGCACAAGTCTCATACACGCGGTTCTTAGTTTCTTCTCTCATGGTCAATACAATCAATGTGTGGAGTCACATAAGCCAGGTTTCCCTCCAGTTGTTAAATGAAATGTAAGCAAATAACTGAAATGTCATAAAATATGTTATATGAATTAAGTCACTGAGTCTCCATTAGCTCTGCACAAGAGAATAACTCTCTCTACATTAACGTTTACAGAGGAATCTTTAATGCTGAGCAGCTTCTCCTTGTTGTTGTGTTTAATTTTATGGATAAACAGCGCTGTGCAAAGGTCTCAGACAGCCAAGCACATTGGTTGAAACCACTGATCTCAGCATTTTTGTAAAAACAGCATATATCATTGGAACAGATGAAAATAAACACGAAAGTAGTTGATGTGTTGTTAGCTAGTTTAAAGAACAAAGTTTGGTTCCAGGTGTCTACTGGAGACCCCAACCATTACATAGATTTGTTAAATTCCCAATCAGGTACTGGATGATAATTATAATTGATAGCAGGCTGCCATGAGGGAAGGCTTGAAAATGGTTACATGAACACACTGATATACACAAAAAAAAACTTCTTGTATTAATTTGTTCATTTTCTAATGAGCAATTTTATTTGTTTATTTATTTATTTGAGCAAATGTTTGTCATAATTTAACTTTTCTTTTTTACTAGCAAAAACATCCATCTAAGGCGAGCGTACAATTCTATATAAATTCTGTTCTTATTTAATCGACATGCCAAATTAGACTGGGGGAAAATGATCATGGTATAGCATACACCAGAATTTAAAATTATGCTGTCTTAATTTGTGAACAGAACAGAACAGCTATTTAAATGTGGTACTATGGTTTTGCTTGTGCTTCTTGTCGGCTTAACTACACACTGTGTATCATGAAAATGTCTTTAAGGATATTTTTTTACCATATAGCCCCCCTTAGGTTCTACATGTTCTTGTTTGAAAGGGAGGAACAAGTCACAACATATCAATTTTGTACGTTTAAAGAAATGACAAATTTTTAAATCTGTTACAATATACATTTTTTAAACTGGTGTATCTGATCTACCTCCTACGCTGCAATATGGCACAGAACTTAAACTTTTCCAACCTGCTGATACTTGTCTGTTTATGATAGGTTCAGATATCATTACAAACGTGTCGGCCGAGCGTAAAGTTAAAATTTCACGTTCAGGTAAATAAACAGCGAATCCATTCAAAAGGTACAAATTAGGGCAGCAAAAAAGATGTTTATGATTCGGTCATGAAAAAGTTTTACTCTCCGTCTTCAATATATCATAAAAAACAAAGCACGTTTAAGCAAATTGCTATTATTTGATTATTCACACGGCCATGTACACAGCACTCAGATCACACTAAAGGTCTAACAATCTGATCAAGAAACCTCAAAGAGAACTAGACTTTAGCTGAGTAGGCAGGATTCTCAGCAGATGTAAACCTCGGAAATAGGCAAGCAGCATTTAACACAGATGGCAACAACAGCTCACTAACTACATGCTTGACATAATGAAGGATTTACATATTCTTTATTTTCTAGATGATGTACAGTATCTCACAAAAGTGAGTACACTCCTCACATTTCTGCAAATATGTTCACTGTGAGGTGGACTCACTTGTTGTTGCCAGCTATTTAGACATTAATGGCTGTGTGTTGTTCTTTTCAGGGGACAGTAAATCTGCACTGCTACACAAGCTGCACACTGACTGCTTTAAGTTATATCCAAGTTTAATCTCTATAGTGTTGTCCCATGAAAATATATAACAAAAATATTTGCAGAAATGTGAGGGGTGTACTCACAATTGTGAAACACCGTATGTTCACATTTTCAGGTTAAGTGGCGTAATGTTTTTTTAAAAAGCCTCGGCAAGAAGTTTGAGTTCTATATTATGTTCACGTTACATCGTCTTCTGTGAGTTTATAGGCTGGTGGCAAAGAAAAAAAATCTGATTACTGCCTGACTCATGTAGACCTGGAGTTTCCCTGTTATCTGATTCCTAAAACGCACGTAAACGCCAGCAGTTATCAGATTATTAAGTGCATATAAATGCACTCAAAGAAGCAGAGTTGCATGATTAAACAGATGAAGGCCATCATCTCGCTACAGAAGCACTGAACAGTGCAGAACATTGCAGAACGGAACGTTTATCCAGACAAAAGTATCTGACGTCTGAAAACACTATTTGATGAATAAATTAATGTAAGCAGGCTTATTTTTGTCAGTGATCTAATGACTGCTATTACTGTTGAGATGCAATAATTTAACCGTTGCGACCTGGACAGGTGTTGGGTGATGTTGGGCCAGTTCAAGGTTGTTTCGGACATGACTTTTTGGGACTCCAGTCAGTTTCAGATTCAAAACTTGGTGATGGGTCAGGTAAGGGTCAAGCCGGGTTTTGTTTGGTACTGTGTGGGTCGGTTTCTTCCAATTTTCTTAAAGGATTTTCAACTTTTTAAGCCGAGCATAATTTTTTAACTAACATACTGTGACACTGCTTTGCTGCTTTTTACAGACAATGAAGTAGGAAATAAAACCTTTATCCTCACAAATTCTGTATTGTTTCCACCCTCCTGAGAAGAAGCACGCACTTTCTATCACTCACCTGGAGTTACGGTGGGATACGCCATCTTCCACACAGCACACGCTGGTCTTCTGATCCCCCACGTCAACCACACACGCGCTACTCAGCCCACTACCAAACGTGGCACACACCGACTCCTGGTGAACCACAATCGCTAACACCACAAACACACATAAGCCAGTGTGAAATATCCATTTATCAGAAACTGTGAAACTGGGTCACTGGAATCATGAGTGCCGTCATTACTATAATAATTCTATTATCAGCACAATAACTGGAATGTGTTTATTTCCCAGTTTATCCCAGATTAGCCCCCACAGTACCTCCTACTAAACTGATAATCTAATCACCAGGGGTGGACAGTTCAGTGATTTTGTTACCAAAACACGCCTGGGTTAACTCTTCGGTTAATTACCAGGTTTAGTTGGAGTGTTAGGTGCATGAAAATCACCAAACTGTGCAGGACCCCAGCCCACCAGGACTGCAGTTCACCACCCCTGGCCTAGAAGAATACCCAATGGTGAACCATTGACATTGACACTTCAATCTTGTCCAAGACTAGACTGAGAAACTGGCCGTTAGAGTCCATATCTGCAACAAATGGCTTTCTTAGTTCTCATCTCTTACCTGAGAAACCCATCTTGACAAGGAGCATGTTCACCACTTCTTTCACATGCTGTCTATTATAGATATCTGGGACCAAAAGGATGCATCTGTAATACTGAAAGCCAAGCATAGCAGCAAACTTAATACACTCATCAAATCACATCTCATTCCTGCTGAAAACCAATAGTAGTGCCTCTCACTGAGGACATACCTTCAGGTCTTTCAGAGGAATCTCTAAAAGTTTCTGAATGGCATGAGACCAGATAGTCTCCACGTCTGCTAGTACAGCACTCAATGAGCCCCCGGGCCCAGTGTGGACATTCAGCTGACCCCGGCAGATAGGCCAGTGAATGCTGTAGCAGTCTGTGGGGTTCACATGTAAAGCCTGTGCACAGAAAAGAGAAAAGCAAATGAAATGAAAGTGTTTTGGTGAAACTGTAAACTGTGGTTGAGATATAATCAAAGACATTCACAGTGGTTTACTGTGAAATGATTAATTGCCAAAGAACTTGCACTCTTTATGGCATTATTGGCAGGAAACACAAGGCTCAATGTCTATTATATAAATAATAGCCATTTTATTTATCATCCAAAACCACCAGTGAACATCTATGCATCTTCTCGGTTTTCTTCTCGGCGGATGGAAAAAAATGGATACATTTTACGCCAAAAGCTTCTCAGAACTTTCTTATAACAATGTCTGAGGCATCAGGCAGTGCATTTCATAGACACTTCATATAACAACTCTCTGTGAGGGAGCTTTTAGAGGAATGAAGCTCGTCCAACGCCTGGTTCCTATCACAACACTGCAAACAATCTTGGCTTAGGAAGTTTCTTTAGAATGAAGCACTTCACATCAAAACATCCAGAATCATTTTCATTTTGATTACACAGACATTTGGAAATACTGGCGGAATTCCTCTCGAAGTGGCAGCAAATGAGTCTCAACACTGAACACATTCCAAATGCATGCACAACGCACAAAAAGAGCTGTAGTTAACATTTCTGCTACCAGCCCCTTCTCACCTCGTCTCCAACCAAGTACTCTGGCTGATGAGTGGTATTAGTCCATTTCAATCGTGAGTTTGGGTCCAGAACCGCAGGTCTGATCTGCCTGTTGTACACTCGAGCCTGTCAACATACGTAGCCACAATCACCATCAACAATGCACAGCTGCAAACAGATCAGAGTGTCTAAGGAGAGATCGTACTTGTTCGGCAGAGACTGGAGTTCTTCTGGCCCCATTAGACATCTTCTTGGACCAAATCGCCTGGTCCACCATTTTGAGGCCGTTCTGCCGCTGCTCACCACTATCTGGTCTCTAGAGGAGAGTTAGGAATATGTATTACATAAAATATGGCTGTTATACTGAGAAACAGGCAAACCGCTAAGAACAAAAGGATGCATCAAAGTACTAAGAGGAAAACCATAGGCAGGTAAACCTCACAACAATTTAATGCATCGTGAAATGCTTCACCGCAGTTCAATTAAACTATTTTGGTGAAATCGAGAATTATTTGTAAAAATACAGTGACAGAAAAACAAAGAAGTAGAAAGCAGACCAAAAATGACATGCTACACTTCACTGGATATTTGCAAATGAAATGTAGGAAGCACTTTATTTACTCACTGAAACGTATGTGTAGACACTCTTATCCAGAGCGACTTACAATTTGATTATTTTTACACAGGTAGGTGAAGGCGGTGTTGGGAGTCTTGCCCAAGGACTCTTATTGGTATAGTGTAGGGTGGGACTGAACCCCAGCCTACAGTGTAGAAGACAGAGGTGTTACCCAGTACGCTATACCAACCACTATAGCACTAAAAGCATTACACAGTTTAATGTGCTAGCTAATTAGTACACTGAGGCAAGCCTAGTTGAGAGCAAACAGGTGCCTATTAAAGACACCTGCTCCTCATTAAACTCTACCCGTAATGTAGGAAGCCTTTTATAGATCTCCTTCACTGATCTCAGTGAAGCTTGATGTTTCATAGTAAAAGCTAGGGGGACATCCTGTGAACACAGGTATGCTCCCAGCCAGACAGTCAGCGGATATGAGCCTCAAACGTACATTTAGTCCTTCTCTTATGAGCCGAGGATCTTCATAGCGAGACTGAGAGGGTAGTTTGTGTCTTCGGGCGATGACGTGCGGAACAGTAACCGGCAGAGTATCTGTAGCTCGGCCGATGCGGAGACTCTGCGATCCAGGGTGGATGACCACAACGAAGTTGGTTTGGATTTGCTGTGGCAAAGAGGTAGTGAGACATCTTGCTTTAGAGCAACATACAGAGCAGAACATGTCATGAAGTTAGCACCATTTTCAGGATATTTTATTAACCCACGACGGCACACACACACAAAAAAATATATCACACCTTTAAAATTATACCCAGGTATAAAATACAATTCATTCATCAGACTGCAACACAATTTCCCCACCTTTGTATTTTTTTAATAAAAGACTTTTACGTAGCAGGTAAACACTGATCACGTTTCACATGAACAGCCCAGCCATTCAGCCCAGTCTCGCTTCTCCATAAAGCTGCTATTATGGAGATATGACGTTTTGTTCCAACAGCAACAATATATACACAGGTTTTTGCCCAAACTGCTTTGTGAGGCGCTATACAGGCAGCCAATCAGATCAGAGCTCATTTACATGTATTAGTCTTAAAGGCACAGTAACAAAAACAGCCTTTTATATCTAAGGGATAGAGATGTGTGGAAAGCAGTTATGTAAAAATGAATTACAGCTGTTTCTAGTGAATGTTTCACAGTCACAACATACCAGTCACTCCCCAGTCACTCCCCAGTCCACAGTCCACACAGGGAAACTACACTAAACTGCCTGGCCTCAATGTTTATATTGAGAGAGCTACGCTAACCGTTCACAATTCAGCGGATACACTAAGTTAATGTTTCTCGCGACTGTCAAACAGCTCAACAAGCCTCAGGCGTAACAGCAGCTACTTATAAGAAAATTCATTAAGAGTATACATATATATGTATTTGGGTGGAGGACCCCTGCAGCGTCTACAGCCGTTAGGTTAGCTAAGCTCACCTCCTGCAGAGGCTCCGGGACGGCGGGAGGAACTATCGGCCTCTTTACTCCGCGCTGCTCTTTTTCCTTGTCCTTTTCGCGCTCTTTGTCTTTTTCTTTTTCGTTCTCGTGCTCTCTCTCCGCTTGTGTCATGATGCGACGGACACAGTAGAAGCGTTTTCAAACCAGGCACCAAAAACTGTTACCAGGGTGCTAAGCTAACTGTACTTCTTCTCCTCCTGGGAAGCGCGAGGCGAGCAGAGGGCGCACAGCGCCGCTCACCGGGTGGTGTTTGAAGTACACACGGACGTGTAGGAGCAGTGCTCTGCTTTAGAACGACTGCGTATCAATCAGCCCCATAGAAACGAACTGAAACCCTTCAGCTCGCTCACATACACACACACACACACACACACACACACACACACATATATATTTATATATATATATATATATATATATCCAGTGGATGACTGAGGTGCCCTTGGGCAAGACACCTAACCCCAAATTGCTCCCTGGGTGCCGTGGATAGGGCTGCCCACCGCTCCAGGTAAGTGTGCTCACTGCACCCTAGTGTGTGTGTATTCACTAGTGTGTATGTGGTGTTTCACTTCACAGATGGGTTAAATGCGGAGGTGGAATTTCCCCGTTTGTGGGATTAAAAAAAAGTATCACTTCACTTATATATATAAAATTTCAGCGCATGAGACGTTAAACTGGATAAATATACATAAACCTGCATAAACAAAGCTGTTCTAAAACTTTTGACCAGTGGTGTATGAGGGGAAAACCCCCAAAACGATAGCTAATAAAGTAGTGTTTTTCAAAATATTAAGTGACTAGTATTGTTTTTAATTTTCCTTCTGTTTCCAGTCCACGTTTCCCCCAAATTTCTGTGAAGGCCCCAAACCCACCACTGCTTTTCAAATATATGTACGACACACATTTATTTCAGGGGAATAAATGGGGGGGCATGTAAAAAAACAAAACAAAAAAATGGGAATAAATGTGTTTGGTGCTATGATTACAGTAGTGTTAAACTAATATCTCAGTAAGATAGTATTACTTTGTAAGGTGCAGCAAACTCACATAATTAGACTTGGTTGTCTAACCCCAAAATACATCTAAATAGATGTTTTTAGTGTACATCAACAGCAATGCCCGAAACGTTTAGAGGGTAGTGAGAGGACCTGTTCACACTTAAAAGAGACAAGAATTCAGGAAGTGTCCTTATGTAAAAGAAAGAGTACTCAAAATATCCTACTTCATAAAGCTACGATATACGATGAAAACGCATGTAAGGCAAGACATCCGCAACCAACCATTCCATACTTCAACTTTATTAATATACTGTAACACATCATACAGTGGTGCTTGAAAGTTTGCGAACCCTTTAGAATTTTCTATATTTCTGCATAAACAAGTCCTAAAAGCAGATAAAGAGAACCCAGTTAAACAAATGACACAAAAATATTATACTTGGTCATTTAGTTTGTTGAGGAAAATGATCCAATATTACATGTTTGTGAGTGGCATAAGTCTGTGAACCTGTAGGATTAGCAGTTCATTTGAAGGTGAAATTAGTCAGGTGTTTTCAGTCAATGGGATGACAGTCAGGTGTGAGTGAGCCCTGTTTTATTTAAAGAACAGGGATCTAGCAAAGTCCGCTCTTCCCATGTTTATGGAAGTGTATCATGGCCCGAACAAAGGAGATTTCTGAGGACCTCAGAAAAAGAGTTGTTGACACTCATCAGGCTGGAAAAGGTTACAAAGCCACCTCTGAAGAGTTTGGACTCCACCAATCCACAGTCAGACCGATTATGTACAAATGGAGGAAATTCAAGACCATCGTTTCCCTCCCCAGGAGTGGTCGACCAACAAAGATCACTCCAAGAGCAAGGCGTGGGATAGTCGGAGAGGTCACAATGGACCCCCGGGTAACTTCTGAGCCACTGAAGGCCTTTCTCACACTGGCTCATGTTAATGTTCATGAGTCCACCATCAGAAGAACACTGAACAACAATGGTTTGCATGGCAGGGTTGCAGGGAGAAGCCACTGCTCTCCAAAAGGAACATGGCTGCTCGTCTGCAGTTTGCTAAAGATCACGTGGACAAGCCAGAAGGCTATTGGAAGAATGTTTTGTGGACAGATGAGACCAAAATAGAACTTTTTGGTTTAAATGAAAAGCGTTATGGTTGGAGAAAGGAAAACACTGCATTCCTGCATAAGAACCTTATCCCATCTGTGAAACATGGTGGTGGTAGTATCATGGTTTGGGCCCATTTTGCTGCATCTGGGCCAGGACGGCTTGCAATCACTGATGGAACAATGAATTCTGAATTATATCAGAGAATTCTAAAGGAAAACGTCAGGACATCTGTCCATGACCTGAATCTCAAGAGAAGGTGGGTCATGCAGCAAGACAACGACCCTAAGCACACAAGTCGTTCTAACAAAGAAGGTTAAAGAAGAATAAAGTTAATGTTTTGGAATGGCCAAGTCAAACTCCTGACCTTAATCCCATCGAAATGTTGTGGAAGGACCTGGAGCGAGCAATTAATGTGAGGAAACCAACCAACATCCCAGAGTTGAAGCTGTTCTGTACAGAGGAATGGGCTAAAATTCCTCCAAGCCGGTGTGCAGCATCAACAGTTACTGGAAACGTTTAGCTGCAGTTATTGCTGCACAGGGGGGTCACACCAGATACTGAAAGCAAAGGTTCACAGACTTTTGCCACTCACAAATATGTAATATTGGATAATTTTTCTCAAACAAATGACCAAGTATAATATTTTTGAGTCATTTGTTTAACTGGGTTCTCTTTATCTACTTTATGACGTGTGAAAATCTGATGTTTTAGGTTATATTGATGCAGAAATACAGAAGATTCTAAAGGGTTCACAAACTCTCAAGCACCACTGTATAACTAAAAAAAAAAAAAAACACCATATAGAATCTGTCCCATCCTGAAGCTTTTAACTTTATTTAACAGAGGTCCAAAAGCAACAAAAAGAATGAAAAAAGAAAAAGTGGAGGATTGCTGCCGAGTTCAGCTGCTCCGGCCCCTAGCGATAGGAATTCCCAGAGCAGCATCAAGAATCTGCTATGCAGAAGCAGCCTGAGGGTGAGGAGTGTGATGGCCCTGGGTGTTCATCTAAGACAGCATCACTGGTCAGCCTCTCTGCTTTGGAGAGCCTATATGAACAGCGTGCAGCCATGTCTCAATCCAACACACCCCTCTACGCCTGCATCCGAGTGCAGGCGTTTACCTGTAGACACAAAGAAACAAGCAAAAAGAAAAAAGAAACCATGAAACAAGGAATGTTGCTACACTACACAAGGACAGTCACTTGGTCAAACTGGATTAATTTGTATATTTAGAAAATGGGGTTAAATCTGCTTGGATTATCATTACATAGAAATGTAATGCATGTTTGAAATTACAATTGCACTAAAATAAATTAAACGCAGGCATTTTAACACCGTAGGCCCTCCCTCGGGAGGTGTCACAGGCAGGTCCACCTGGGAGGAGACCCCGGGGAAGACCCAGGACACGCTGGTATGACTATATCGCCCAGCTGGCATGGGAGCGCCTCGGAATCCCCCCGGGGAGCTAGTGGAAGTGGCTGGGGAAAGGGAGGTCTGGGCCTCATTGCTCAGGATGCTGCCCCCGCGACCCGAACCCCGGAGAAGCGGAAGATGATGGATGGATGGATAAAGCTAAATAATGGAATCTATGAATAACTATAAATGACTATAAAACACAAAGACTGTTATTGGAGGCAAAAATGTATCACAAGTAAAAATTTAATGTATCACAATATATTTTTTTGCCTGTTTTTCGGAACAAAGTAGTGCCACCATCAGAAACAATGAAAGTTTATGAATGAACTTGTATTCCAACTCATGCATTCTCTCATGCTCTCTCTTGAATAAAACATGCTGTGTTTAAGCAGTGACAACATCCACAACATGCTCAGAAAAGCAACTTGGCCCTTATTCACTAAAGTTGCATGCAGTGAAAGCCAATCATAAAGTGTATGTGTGCAAATTAATTAATTTCATTGTTGCCACACCTTTACAATCAAACTCTGTAAATTTGAGTGCAAGTTTAACAACCTGAAAAAACCTGATTTGAGGGGCACATGGCAATTTTTTTTATTTTAGTCGATATACCATGTTACATTTAAGAGCGCAGCCATTGGGTCACAAGCCGCTGAGCGTTGCTGTTTTAACTTGCTCCCTACTTAAACATCTGCACAAATAAGCGGATCAAGTAAATGATACGCATAATAAGGTACTGCTAGGTTGGTGCTTGTAATCAAGCGCTGAAACTGATTCATCATTTCCGGTTCAACCACTGCTTGTTTCCACGGTATACAAAAGTTTTATGAACCAAACACAGAATAGTTCATTATTAATCAAATCTGCAGACTTTTTACATAACTTTTAATATTAATAAGGGCAATAGTGACATACTGTGGTGTAATTCCTCATCATAATGCAAAATACTGTGAAACTGCACAGCCTAATTGACAGCCCTATTCCATACATTGTGTCAGTAGCTGACAAGCTGCCAAACTTTTCCTCACCTTCCTCATCCTCCACCACCCATTGGAGGAGGACTGGGGCCTGCACCGTGGTTTATTCTGCCCATGCGTCTCCGTCCAGGAAAACCAGGAGGCCTAATGAACAAGAAAGTTATCATCCAATCTTCTCAGGTTTGTTACAATTCTAAGATCCTTCTTTTCTGCATCAATATATTTACAAGAATCTAAATGGTAACTGATCCTAGGCCAACATCGTTATACTGAGATGTGCTATAAATACGGCACCTCGCCTTTTGCTCAGCCAAGCTCAGATCACTGCAGTGGGACAGCATCAAACACAACTGAAACCAACAGGTGTTGGGTGAAAAGGCAGAATTATTTTTCAATCCTTTTTCACTTTGCTCTCCTGGGACTTACCCTCTGCCATCGCTGAAGCGTGACGATGCACTGGAGTTGTCATCTTTGGGCAAATCTGGCTGGACAAGCGTCTTCAAGCTGGAAAGTAGGAGAACAGAAATATAAAAGTATTGGATTTGAAAATCCTGATGCTACTGACAGCAGGTGTAACTACACAACTCCTTACATTTATTCAGCTCTATGCATTCATGTTCAACGTCAACTCAAACCAAGGATTTTCAAACAACCATAATTTGTTCTAAAGTACACAGCTGTATGCAAACATCTGGATGCCCCTGCCTGAATTACAGTGAGAGTAAGTTAACTTTTTTTTTTTTTTTTCCAACAAAGAACATACTTCTGTATATTTAAAGGTAAAATCACTGTTTATTTGCTGAGTTTAACATACTGTAAAAACCAAAGCACATAAAACATGGCCTGTGCAAACATTATGGCACATTTTATATTTGATGCTGTAAAAATATATTTATTATTTGTGTTAAACTTAGGAAGAATTTTATCATTCGATCCTGCTGACCTACCTCCATTTTCATCAGGCTTTGATCAATGGATCCTGTTATTTTAATCTGTTGTCTGGATCGCTGAACATCGCTGCGCTCTAACAGCACTCGTGTTGTTGCATTTGTGTGGGTGTGTGTCCTTGCTTGAAATGTTATGCTGTTGATTGCGGACGGACGGTTTAGCGTGAGCTGAGGGAGCTCTAGTGGCTCCGTTTTTTACTTCTTCATCGGTTGATTGAGCATGTTAAATTGGCATTAGCTGAGAACAAGTTAAGGTAAACTAAAGAAAAATAAAGACCACATAGTACAGCCAACTTTGACCACTAGAGACGGGCATTTGTTATTCTAATGTTCAAATCTGTGAACAAGTATTTGAATATCAATGGGAAAACATTGTAACTATTTATGTAAACATTCCACAGAGTTCATTCGACTAAGTGAGATAGAAGTCAACGGAGAGTAGCCCCGTTATTTGCTATTTCAGTGAACTTCTGAGAGCTTTCCCTGTTTAAACGGTCACTTAAGTAGCCCTTTTACCCACCCAGTGACCAGTTTCTTTAACTTTCTTGCACTGGATTAAGCTTATGAGATGGTGAGATGCCTCTGTGAGGCATATTTGTATATTGCTGCCACTCAAACTAGCTGGATTGTAAAAAAACACACACTTTATTATAGTAATACTGAGTTAAGTGATAATTTTTTAATCCCACAATCAGGGAAATTCCACCATCGCATTTAACCCACCATGAAGTGAAACACCACATACACACTAGAGGGCAGTGAGCACACTTGCCCGGAGTGGTGGGCAGCCCTAACCACAACGCCCAGGGAGCAACTGGGGGTTAGGTGTCTTGCTCAAGGACACCTCAGTCAGGGACTGTCAGTGCTGGGGTTCGAACCAGCAACCTTCCAGTCACAGGGCCAGTTCCCTAACCTCCAGCCCACGACTGCCCCAAAGTTAAGTGTGGGGTGTGGGATTTGAGGGGGGTGTCATGTACTGACAACTGTGTTCCCCTCACTTTTAGAGCGGCTGCTTCACCCCTGGCATTACTCATGAAAAGTTGCAGATGAGAGAGCCTGTGGCCTGGCGGCCCAGCAAAACTAGACTTGCCTAATCTGGTTGAATATTACGTTTTCAAAACTAGTTACTTTTGGTAAAGAACAAATATGTGATTTCTGCCTGAAACTGATGACACTCAATGTTACGTACTCACTCTTTTCTTTTGACTCAACGCTAAACTTTCTGATATTATTCAAATGTATTTTTTTTTGTTGGCACCACCACTGGCAGTCATATTTTTACTGACCAAGCCATCACAACAGACTACGAAGAAATGCTCAGACTTCAAACAAAAAACTTGCCAATTGCTGTCATGTTAGCTTTTATAACACAAAAAACCGAATCTGCCACATATAAGAAGGAAGATCAGATTTGGGCCACTTTTCTCTACAACCATTTTTTGTGTTGAGGACAATTTTAGACCACTCTACCCAACTCTGTTACTGACACAGTTCCAATCAATCAATCAATAAATAATCTCAGTACTCACAACAGGCCAATAAACTCCACTACACCCCAGAAGAGGTCGCTTAGGAAAGATAATCTCCATGGCGACTGGGTCCTGCTGTCCAGGACTTGACCTGAAATAAAAAAAAAAAAAAGAGATATGTAAAACCTGCTCTGGCATGTGCACCGTCCCCCACTCCCTCAGTGACTTCATCCTCTCCCCACTGTCTTCGTGGACTTCAGGACCACAGCCTGCCTATAACCCAGATACTGGCATAATTGTGAAGGTTCCCTGCAAATACAGAAACTCTTCAGACTTTAACGGTACTTTACCTGGTTTAGCAGGGTCTTGTTAGGTCACTAAAATACTATAACTAACAGCATCCATCCAGCTAAGGAACAACAAAGGCTGTTACACAATCATGCACATTTACCACAGTTCCTAATCTTTCTTAATCTTAATCGGTTATCCTCATCATGAGAAACAGTATGCATCCCTGAGCCTGTTGCCTGTACTTACAGAACACTGAGCAACTCTGTCTCATGAAAAAGATAGCAGGATTAGTCCTACTTGGATTTTGTGCAGCGCAGTGTGTGAAATGTTACTGTAAAAGTCACTGTACCAAGAGTTTTCGATTTTGGCACTACCGGTGTCTGTGTCTCAAAAATACTGTGATACGTATTGGTGCACCATGAAATACGTCTATTATAATACTATTTATAGAGTTCAGCTCTGCATTTAACACCATCATCGCCCAGCAGCTCCTTCTCAAACTGGACAGGCTGGGGCTGAACACTTTACTGCACAACTGGCTGCTAGACTTCCTGACTGGGGGACCACGGGTCGGCAACAACACATCCCACACCATCGCACTGAACACGGAGGGCCCCCAAGGATGTGCACTGAGCCCCCTCCTATTCACTCTGATGTCTCAGGACTGCACACCGTTGCACAGCTCCAACCTCTTCATCAAGTTCGAGGATGACACAACGGTGGAGGCTCTCATCAGCAACAATGAGGAGACAAACTGAGAGGCTGAGAAGATTGTTGACAGCTCCTCGCTCCTCTGCATGGCAGGTGATCAAACTCGCCCACTACACAGCTTCTTCAGCCTGCTGCCATCAGGGAGGAGACTGCGGGGTCTCCGGGGCAGGACCAGCAGACTGGGGACAGTTTCATCCACCAGGCTGTCATGATGCTCAACTCTCTCCCTACTTTGCCCCCCTTCCCACCCTTCTGCCCTCGACACACACAAAGTTTGGACCAAAACACAGGTTCCTGACCCCCACTCCCCAGAACTGAACTCCGTTCTCAGGGACTGTTACATTTATATTTACAGCATTTGGCTGACGCTCTTATCCAGAGCGACTTACAATTTGATCATTTTACACAGGTAGGCCAAGGCGGTGTTAGGAGTCTTGCCCAAGGACTCTTATTGGTATAGTGTTGAACCCCAATCTACAATGTAGAAGGCAGAGGTGTTAACCACTACACTAACCAACCACTACACCCATCACTGTTATCACCATCACTGTTAAACACCCATCACTTTCTGTTATCAGTGTTTAGTGTTTTCAGTGTCTATTTAAATCCACACTTTTCCTGTTTACCGTCTATTTAATTTGTATTTAATGTATCAAAATAGTTTTCCAGATTTCCTACTATTCTACCATTATCATATACATATGAAAACTCAGATAACTGGTGTGGGTTCACTGGTGGTTTTGGGCTAAAATAAAGGCTGTATTTGTGGTGCAGCCATGGCAACCCACAGTTCTTGCCACTATCTCTGTACAGAAATCTGCAGGTTTCTCTACAACGAAGCATTTCACATCAAACCACTCTGCGAGTACATCTCAGCGACTCGGTGGTATTTTCGCCCCATCACCCACCTGCTGTTTGCATAAGGATGACTTGTCGAATCCTAAGCGGTTAACAGTTCGCGCTAACTCGGCTCAGAAGCCCGGAAAGACTGACTGCCAATAACGAGGAATTTACCAGGACCCGTTAAACATTTACTTGCATAGAAAATAATGACCCGGCGATCCGTTATTCGGGAAAGTCGGAGAAATAAGTCCAACAACGTGACTTAGGAACCACAAACGAAGCTAACCTAGCTAACAGCTAACCTAATTCAAGACATCAAGACAACTTTGGCTTGGCGGTTTTCGCTGCTGGACGTTAACGGTTCACTCTGCTCAACCAGCTCCTAACAAGATTTGTTTTAAACAAGATTAAAAGGACAATGAGCGAGTTCAGCGCTAAAGCGCAGGCGTTTCTCTAAGTCACACCAGCTAGCGCAGCTGGCGGACGGTCACGGCGAAGCTAGGCCGGCTAACGCTAAGCAAAGCTACCCGTTCACCGAACAGCAGCCTTAACGGCGGTTAGCGTTTAATACCGCAATACGCTGTGTGGTTAAACGACGACGCTGTCCTAATTCAGCAGTGTCTCGCTAGTGCCACTCACCATTAGACACGTACACCATCTTGCTGCCCCCTGTGTTGTTGTTTATGCCAGAGCCGTTTTAAGGGAGCTTGGCCACTTCCTGCTTCTCGCGTTACATTAAAAACTGCCACACGCCAGAGGGCGCCCGCGAGCGAGCCCTCAATGAATGGAGGTGAATGGAGCTAAAGACTAAAATCGAAAAGTTAAAAGTTTCTGGCCAGTTGTCCAGGACCTTACTTTTAATTTTGGGAAGTAGAAGGATATACCTCACTAAAATAAATGAAAACCTAAGTGTATGTTTGTTTATTTCTACAGTAAAAAGGGAAGGCAGGATACACCCTGGACAGGTCACCAGTCCATCGCAGGGCAGACAGACAGACACAGACAGTCACACACACAATGCAGCAAGTTCAATTGGCCTGACTGTATGTCTTTGGACTGTGGGAGGAAACCAACGCAGACACACGCAAACTCCACACAGGACCCTGGTCGCCCGGCCGGGGAATCGAACCCAGGTCCCCCTTACTGTGAGGCAACAGCACTACCCACCCATCACATTCTCATTAAAAAATGAAGTATGTTTTAGCCTAACCACGTTTCTTTCCTTCATGTAAACCCGCAGTTAGTTAGTAAAAAACTCGACACCTAGCTATACTGACCATAATTTGCCACAAATCCATACTGTAATTGGTTACATTCAGCCTATAACTACTATTTCAATCTTCATGTTATATATTTCCAGAAGGTCGAATGTTTATAGTTTATAGTTTTTGGTCCAAATCCTATCACAGCTTTAGCAGTAGATTCGAGATTCAAGAGATTTATTGTCATGTGCACAGCTGAAACAGGCAGTTACACTCTACAATGAAATCCTTACTTTGCTGTTCCTCCATTCAACCAAATACAATCTTAATATAATCATAGAAAAAAAATAGAAAAAATAAGAATTACACTAAAAACAATAGTAAAAAAATGAAAAAGTACAGTTTTATATGCAAAGATGAAAGAAAATTAAAGTTGCATGTGCCTATGTGCAAGGATGTAGAGTAGTAGTTCATAAAGTGCATGTTGCAAGTAACAGATGTAAACAGTAGTCCTCTATGCCAGTACAGTAATACTTTATTGAGCTGTCTGCCTGCAAGGAGCTAATCTCGGTTCAGCACGGCTCCAGGTTTCTCTGGGCTCAGAAGGTCGTAGGCTGGGGTTTCAGCAGTTCATGGAAATAAATAGGATATACACTATATGGACAAATGTGTTGGGACGCAGCTCTTAATCTGTGAATTCAGTTGTTTCATTCAGTCCCAATGCCAAAGGGGTATAGAATCAAGCATGAAGCCATGCATTCTACCTTTATAAAAGTGAAAAGAATGGGTCGTTCTAAAGAGCTCACTGAATTCAAACGCGGTACTGTAACAGGATGTCACTGTTGCAAAAGTCAGTTTGCAAAATTTCTTCTTCCCTAGATATTCCTAGATATTCCACAATCAACTGTAAATGGTATTATTGAAAAGTGGAAGCGTTTAGGAAGCACAGCAACTCATCCATGAAGTGACAGACCAGGTGAAACTACGGAGCGGGGTCGCTGAGTGTTGAGGTTTTTCAGGGGTTGGCTTGGGCCCCTTAATTCCAGTGAAGGGAATCTTCAGCAAACCAAGACACTTTGGAAAACTCTATGCTTCTAACTTTGTGGGAACAGTTTTGGGAGAAAAAGAGAGACAGGAGACACTCACCTGCTCATAGTGGAGTTGTAGTACTGTGAACCAGTGAGGCTAATGTCAGTGAATGTGCGAAAAACACAACTTTCAACCAGTAAAAATACAGACTAAACAGTCCTCATTTGCAGGAAAGAGATGTCTTCAGCTCCCGTCTGCTCTTCTGCGGCTCTGATCGTGTCTGAAAGCGATGATATCCCTCTGCTCATTTCCTTAATCTTCTCATCATTTGACTCTTCTGCTCCTCTTCCTCCCTCAGTGCAGCTGTCCTGGCTACCTCTTCATCTGGTAGAAACTGGTGAAGCTTCTCCAACTCTTCCTTAATGTGCCACTGTATGTGCTGAGTATGTGAGTGTGGAATGAAGAGTACATCAAATCAAATATGACTGATGACGTAATGTTCAGAATCATAATCTCTGTGTGTTTTTCTTTTTCTGTTTCATAATCTTTATATGTTCTGCCGTCTGATCCCAGTTCTGTTTCCACTCTTTAAACACTCTTTGAAGATATGGAGGTGGTTTTGTAGGTGTGGTTAGTTCATCCAACATGAAGCTCGTCATAAAACTAGACTCACCTGAGCACAGCACAGCCTGTTTGTGAAGGATAGGAGACGCCTCACTCCAAGCATTCAGGGAGGAGTTTCAAAGAACAAATGTTGTGGTTATAGTCAGAATTTTATAGTCAGAGACCAGAGGAAACAGACAAATCCTGTAAAAGAATGAATCATCACAGATAAGTTTATTAATATTGAACTGAATAAACTTGATTGTCCTTCTCTTGGGCAGTGTGACTGACCTCCACAGCACATTCACACCGACACAACGGTGTATCCTCTTACTCATTTGTAAATACAGCCAATCATATATATATATATATATATATATATATATATACACTACACCAGCACCTCAGACCGAAGTTTGAAAGCAAACTGAAGATCCTCACTTTACTCTTTGGTTGTGTTCTGATCAAACTTCATGCATTTATCATAAATATGGTTTCTTTATCTAGTTTCACAGAAATTAAAGTGGATTATTTGTATTTGTTACATCTGGTGTTTATCGTCAAATCTGACTAACCTTAGGAAATGAAATAGATTATAATAAAGGTGCAGAATTCAGTGGTCATACACACACACACACACACACACACCCACCCTCAGACATGTCATGTAGAAGTCTGGCACTCGTCTGTCTCAGGCTAGTGCTTCAAGGACTTTATTCTAATAACTATACATGCTTAGAGCGAAGTCTGGATAATGCAGGTGAATGCTGGTAAACCTGCTGGTAGAGAGTCAGTGAGGATTCAGGAAACGTGGACGCAGCTTTCTTGACTATAAACACTACAAATGTGACTGTGTGAGTTTGAAAAAGGTGCTATAAAAATTAAACAAGAAGCGGAACAGTGACTGAAGGCTCAACAGGGCCTTAGGGGGCAGTCGTGGGCTGAAGTTTA
The DNA here is from genome assembly GCF_015220715.1 of Pygocentrus nattereri. Classification (NCBI taxonomy): domain Eukaryota; kingdom Metazoa; phylum Chordata; class Actinopteri; order Characiformes; family Serrasalmidae; genus Pygocentrus; species Pygocentrus nattereri. The sequence continues at coordinate 18,734,748 of NC_051239.1, forward strand.
GGGAACTGGCCCTGTGACTGGAAGGTTGTCGGTTCGATCCCCAGAGCCAACAGTGCATGACTGAGGTGTCCTTGCGCAAGACACCTAACCCCCAACTGCTCCCCAGGTGCCGTGGATAGGGCTGCCCACCGCTCCGGGCAAGTGTGCCCCCTAGTGTGTGTGTCTATTCACTAGTGTGTATGTGGTGTTTCACTTCACGGATGGGTTAAATGCAGAGGTGGAATTTCCCCGTTTGTGGGATTAAAAAAGTATCACTTAACTTGACAGAGGAGGGCACAGGAAACCTAGGTATTCACCCTGCCATCTGTGGTCATTCTGGGCATTGCAATTGACCTCTTCACAACAAATCTCTCATCATTAATACATTAAAATACTGTGGAATATTTAGTAGTGAGGAAATTTCACGACTGGACTTGTTACACAGGTGGCGTCCAATCACGGTACCACACGACCCATTCTTTCACTAATGTCTGTAGAAGCAGTCTGCAGGCCTAGGGGCTCGGCTTTATACACCTGTGGCCATGGAAGTGACTGGAACACCTGAATTCAATGATTTGGATGGCTGAGTGAAAACTTTTGGCAATATAGTGTTTCCATCAAATTTGTCAGGCTTACTCACTGGAAGAGCATTTTGTGCTTCCACTTGGGGTGGAATGCTGGTGGGGTTTTCTTCCGGTTTGGAAGGAGGTGTGGTCTGAAGTTTGTTTGTAAGACCTTTCATGCTCGCAGTGAGCTGTATCAGCTGGGCTTGTTGCTCGGTCTGTTGTTGTGCCAAAGCCTGGATAATGAGATACCCCTGCTAACACCTGCTGATGACGGCCCAATAAATGACCCTGCTCAGCAGGAGTCTCTGATCTGCTGTCTGCATCAGTGGCGAGGTATTCTGTAACGTGACAGAATGACTCAGATGCACAAGGATAGAAAAAAGCAAAAAAGGCTTTACTGTTTGAATCGTTATCCAGAATCATGGCCAGGAAACAGGCACAGGTCAAATCCAGAAAGGGCAGCAAGTAGAAACACACAAACGTTACACAAGGCAAAATCAGTCCAAAAAGGGTCAGGCAAAAAGAAAAGACAAAATACTGAAGATCAATCAAAACCCGAAAAAGACACAACAGGAATAAACTCTTGGTAGCTGTAGTAAGAAGCAGTACCTCACACTGAACTGAACTAAAAGCCCAGGCTTTATATTCACACTATCAACAAATGATACAGATTAGCACTCAAGGGATAGAGATACATGAGCTTCAGTCACAAAGACTGCTCAACTGGCTAGTGCTTCAATAGGAACAGTGACTAGAGTGACAGTTGTATTTGGATTTAGGAGATAAAGACATCAATAAATATTTGGAGCGGCACGGTGGCGTGGTGGGTAGCGCTGTCGCCTCACAGTGAGGAGGGCCTGGGTTCGATTCCCCGGCCGGGTGGCCAGGGTCCTCTCTGTGTGGAGTTTGCATGTTCTCCCCGTGTCTGCGTGGGTTTCCTCCGGGTTCTCCGGTTTCCTCCCACAGTCCAAAGACGTGCAGTTGGGCCAATTGGACATGCTACGTTGCCCCTAGGTGTGAGTGACTGTCTGTGTCTGTCTGTCTGCCCTGTGATGGACTGGCAACCTGTCCAGGGTGTATCCTGCCTTTCGCCCGAAGACTGCTGGGATAGGCTCCAGCATCCCCCCGCGACCCTGACGGAGAAGCGGCTTAGAAAATGGATGGATGGATAAATATTTGGAAATAGTTTTCCAGTAGGCTACAATCAGTTAGCATGATGTTAGTCTGTTACAGTGATAGGTGAGGTAATACAGAAGAGCCACGGTTCCTCAGTGAGATTATTGGCACAGCACACCATTTCCTTTTGATAGAATTTCCTTTTTATTTTAATTTGGCCATTGAAACTTTTTGTCTTTAAGATTAAGGTCATCTTTGGTCCACTACATAAAACTTCTGAATATGAAGAAAATTAAACTTAAAAGAGGAAACAATGCTGCAGATTCTTAGTTACAGTCTTAGTTTTATTTTTTATAATTGATGGCGTGATTCAGACATCTTTAAAACAGGTCTTTTAGGATATTCAGAGTGCATGGAATAGTACACAGGTTCCTGTGATATGATATGTTGTTTTTGTAATTACAAATAAACATGGTCATTAAGCAGCCATGTGTCAGTTTTTGTTACAATAAAAAAAAAACACTGAATCTTAAAAAAGTTGCTAAACAACAAAAGCAATTGATTTATAAATCAAGCTGAATTTTTTTTTACATTTACATGCAATTAAAGATCACAAGAGCTTCTGAGCTTCTCTACTGCTATCAATCAGTGCCTCAATAAACATGTGTATTTTAGTCAATGGTACATCCTATAGTTGAAAATTAAAACGTCAAAACCTAAGAAACCTTTACAAAACACTTGTTTCAGGACATGCCTCTCACTGCCAGCTGCCATAGGGGGCACTGAGGTCTGTTGCAAGTGCCAAAAACCCCTGAGTAGGAGAAAGAAATTTCATTCAGCATCATAAAATATGTGTGTTAGAGATTCAATATAACCATCTAAACATCATTTTTTCAAAGAATAAGAAACAAGAGCATTTTGTAGACGTTGCAAATGCGCTTTCTAAATTCCTTAACGTGCTGTGGTCAAAACAGCTGGGACAGACAGAGGTGTTACTTTCTTCAGCTTATTCTATTTGATGCTTCCGCTAGCTGATCTGTCTGACGTCACTTATTCTTATCTAGAAAACTGTGAACTAGGCTACCTGTGACTTCTCTGTATAGCTAGTTTTTAAATGTGTGGCACTTCATGGGCTTCTAACTCACTCACTCACAAATTTTACAGACTGAGGATTCACCACAGGGAGGCACTACCAGCTCTTAAGTAGCCTTTGGTGCTTTATTGGAGTGGTGTTTCACATAACTGACACTGTGTCGTCATTCCAAAATCACTTTTCTGTCCCTTTTTTAAAAAATGTATTAATACTGTCATGCTGAGGATGTGAAAATGGCTAATACTCCGTAGGAAATAAGCTTAACCCTTGTGTGTTGTTGATGTTTTTTTTTACTCAGTGGTCTGGAGAACCCACCACATTATTGTTTTTTATGAATCAATACGGCCACAACAATTTATATAAAAATACCAGAGGTTTAATCACAAGTGGCTAGTGTAGGGTTCTCCTTTAGCATTTGTAGCCAGTCAGCAGCCTGTCCACACACACACACACACACACACACACACACACACTAACAGCAGATCTTGTAGGAGGAGAACAGAGTGAAGGGACACAACACCTCCACACTTTTCCTCCCTGCTGGTTCACCCCAACACAACGTGTGATATAAATGTGTAGGGGGTGTACAGTGTGAAGACAAAGTGTGTCTTGTGTGTTATTTTATATAGTCTTCACAGAAAATGAGCAAAGGCCAAAGAATCTGAAATGATAATAAAATAATCATAAATCGCATCATTTTTTCTTTTTATAAACACTGAACACGGACATCGCACAATGGTTAATGGGAGCAACAGATATTTATTTCTTTTTTTAATGTCTACTTAGGCATACAGTTGAATTTGAGGTTTGAACACCCCTGGTCAAATGACATGCTCTATTTATAGTGAAAATCAGTTAACACAAGGTCTGCAGAGAGCAAACCTAACAGCATTGACACTTTTTAGTGCACGATTAATGTTTATTTGCTGAATTCAACATATTGGAAAACTATAAAACATTACATGTGCCTTAACTTTTGCCCAGACCACATCATGTGTTTTATTTTGCCCAGTATGTTAAAATCAGCAAACCAAAAGTAATCGTGCATTAAAATGCGCAGAGGCGTGTTTTCTGTAGGGAATGTGTAACTTTTTTAAAAATAAACCTTAGTGAGCCATTTTACTTGACTTTTATGTTACGTCCTCTTTAGAAAAAAACAACAAAAAAACATTTCTCAGATATTTGTTACTGCACAACACTGCATACCACGTATTACTTACATTTTCAATGGTCATCACTGAATTTCTGAGGCCAAAACCCTTCACACGCGGCAACGGAAGGCCGTCTTTTAGTTGGGCTAAAACAGAAGAGTGGTGGTTATATACATGTGGAATCAGACCATAATCAGTTTAGGTGACATTTCCTAATGCAAGCAAGATTTCTACAATTAAACATTGATTCTGTGAATGTTATGCAGTTACGTGGAGAACTGCTTCCTACCATTCAACTTTGGAAGTACAAAGCTGCTCATTATTAACTTCAATGCTTGCTCAATGGGGCCGACCTAAAGGGGGAAAAACCATGTTATAATAATAACATAGGATCGATTGTAGTTTCAATTTATTTTTAGAATATTTGAATAATTGATATGTTTCTGAACGCTTACTGGGAAACAACCAATCTCAGTTGCTCCAAGTGTCACGGTCAAACTTCAGCCATTGAAGAAATATAAGGGTTATATAATATGTCAATAAAATACATTACAAAAGATAATACAGATCAAGTGCAGACAGTAGCCTTGTCCACCTACTTTTTCATTTGCAACACTCCTTTCAGCAGGTATTTGTCAATGTAGGCTTTGCCACTGAACGAGCTTTCCTTAAAGAGCAGACGGGAAATTAGAGCCAATGAATTATTAACAATGACTGTTAATATGAGTGCACTGTAAAGTGAAAAAGGAGCTAAAAAAGTGAAATCCAGTAGTCAATACTCCTAAAAACAGATGCGTGTAAATACATATATAAAGTATGTTAACAATGCTGCTGCTCATTTACAGAAATCGAATGTACTTTAACTAGTCCAAGCTGAATAACAGCAAAAAACAGTGTTTATAAGAAATGAAATGACAGGTTTTTATCATCACTGAGAAAACATATTTTACTGCTAATTAAAAGACTACGTCGGCATCGCTGCTGCTGGATGTTTTAACATTTCTTTTTTTAGATTTTCTTTTTTTACAGTATATTCAGCATTAGGGTATGTAGGTGGTTCTGGGGTTTCTGCGGAAGAGAGTTACAACCTCTAGCATGTACCTTGAGCTTCACAGACCGTTTACATCAGCAGTGCACGACTCCGGTCCTGGGGGGCTGGTGTCCAGCATAGTTTCGGAGGTTTCTCTGCTCAAACAGCGTGTTTGACCAGGTAAGTCACCACACTGTACTGGAGACCGGCCCTCCAGGAACTGAGTTGTGCACCCATGGTTTTAGGGACAAAAGCATAATAGAAAAAATCACTGGCATGTAATTCGATGAGGGACGCCCAAACATTTGTGTACTACTGCACATTCGATTTTTTTTTAGTTCAGCTGAATTTTTTTTTTCTTTTCTGGGGAAAAAAAAAATCAAACACTTTGCAATTGAATTCACTTGAACTGAGTTATTTTCTGATTCTTATTGTCATCTTATTGCCACGATTTCTACTACAAAAATGACTGATAATATATATTAGTGAAAACATGGACTTCACACATTCAAGGAAAAGCACGAATAAAAGAGTGGAGAAACACAAAAAGGGACACTGGCTTTCTTTGATTCGAATGTGTACATTGGTTCCACATGAATAAAATAAAAATCAAGTAAATTCTTGCCAAAAGTGAGAAAACTGAGAGAAGAAAATATGTTTTCATGCGGAACTGATGTACACCTTTGAATCAAAGGGCAGTCATTTCAGTGCACTTTTTCCAGTGTAATATGAACTGTGGCAAGTTTGACAATGAGCAGGCCCAGGTGACCTGGATATTGGATTAAGATGGCAAGAGGAATGTGAAAGAGGGTTCATCATTGGGCCACTGATGGCATACTTCTGCATTCAGATAGGGCTGGATACTGTGGTCAAAAGCACATATTCAATGTCTACCATTCTCATGCATTAGTGTGGTATGTAAGAAAGAAACAGAAGAGCAACTGTAACTCATGTGACTGACAAACTCCCATGCAGTGAGTTGGGTGCTTCTGGTTAAATGATGTTTTGTTGGTTTTCTAAGTGAAAAGAAGTGAACACATCCTCTACACAGAACATACGTCTGCACATTTCAGTGCACAGTTGCTATTTGTTTACTGAATTAAACCTATTGTCCTGGCCTGGCACATTTTAGATTTTTACATCACTTTAAAATGGGGGTATTCAAAGTTATACACCTGATTGTGTATAAAGAAGGGTATTCAAATTGGGCTGCAGTGCAAGATGAATGCACATTTGAGAGGTCAGTGGGATCAAAAGTATAAGCGTATAAGCAGTGGTTATACAGAGATGAGAAAAAAGAGATCTGGTCGGATGCTTCGCCATATTCTCCACATGTGAGAGTGAATGTGCAGAAAATACTAAGAGAATGGAACAGGCCTGAATGCTTGACCTCTACAGTGTGAGGATCCAGCGGCTCTGATATGCTGTGTGTCGCTGCAAATCAATACATAGTTATTTTGAACAATTGTCTGTATCCTGTCGTGAGAGTGGTCTCATCCAAGATGACCCATCCCCAGGCCACAAGCCATTATTTCCTGATTTGATGAGAATGAAAATGATGTAAACTGAATGATATTGCCTTGCAGTCACCAGATCCCATCCCATCCCAATTCAACACCCAGGGGAAACTTTTGACCAACATGTGCCTTCCACCATCATCAAATCACCAACTGAGGGAATATCTTTTGGAAGAATGGTGGTCCATCAATCCAGCACAATTCCAGAAACTTGTAAAATCTACACCAATGTACAATAAAGCTGTTCTGGCAGCTCACACACTTCAGATAGGTTTCATACAGGAGCCAGATGTGAAAATGAGGTAACAGCACTTACCACATCTAGTCTAAAGAGGGGTATTGCAACAGAATTGGCTTTCATGGCATAGGCTTTGGCTGAAGCTGACACATTGACATTTATCACTGTTTTATTAAAGGAAAACAGTGGAGCATCACTGGCATACAGCAGAATCTGCATTGGTAGGTCTGGATATTTCTTAGGGAGCTAGAGAAAAAACACAAGGAGAAGCTCAGTGGCAGATCAGTTGACTAGATAACCAAATTTCACTGAAATGACACAAATGATGCAAGTAAAAAGTAAAATTAGCTTTTACATTAGGAGTCCATGTACATTCACTGCATTATCTACTGGCTGTGCTTTCTGTTAGCTGTTCTGGATGACAATATAAATACAAACCTGAGGAATCAGTTGTCCAAACTGGCTTGTGTTCAGATGGAAGGGCGAGGCCTTGGGGATCTACAAAGTACATTTGCGATGAATAAGTGAACATATACTTTAATGCTTCATGTTAAGTAATGGTGGGTTCCTCATATATTATGCTTCAAGCGTGTATCCTCACCATGTCGTCTGTGATACGTATTTTCAACGCTCCAGCCCTCTGATAAGCATACGCTGCTGAGTTCACGAAAAACTCAGAGGCACCCAGTGACACCATGTAATCCTCTCGCCATGACAGCTCAAAATGGTTGGAGGGAAATGGTGGTTCCGAGGGGAAATTATTGCTGTAAAACTCACCCTGTTACGACAAAGAAAGCATGGGCCACAAACCTTTCATCACGGGCATATTCATCACAAAATCATCATTTTGATGAGCACAGCTGCTTGAACGCCTTACTCAAATGGAACGCTTTCTGAAAAGAAGTACACGTCCTCTTTAGGGAACAAACGGGAACATTTTCTGTGGGTTCTGGTGCACAATTTCTATGTATTTGCTGAACTGAACATATTTTTATAGCTCATTCTGCTCATCATTATCAGGATTGTCAATGTACTTTTACAGTGTATTTTTTTGAAGTGTCTTAGATTTAACAGGATTTTAATTTTTAAAAAAAAGGATTTTAATCAAAAGTCTAGGTCAGTTAGAAGTCTGACTTTGAATAAATTCTATAGAATAATCAAAGGTATGGTATGTAGATGGTACATACATATATACCACCCTATTTCTAAAAAGGTTGGGACACTGCAAAATGAAAAGGAAAACAAAATGCAATGATATGCAAATCATTTAAACTCTATACTATGCGAAAAGACAACATATCAAATGTTGAAACTGAGACATTTTATATATATATATATATTTTTTTTCTTCTTCTTTCGGCTGCTCCCTTTAGGGGTCGCCACAGCGGATCATCTGCCTCCATCTTGCCCTATTCACTGCCTCCTCTACTTTCACACCAACCATCTCCATGTCCACCTTCACTACATCCATAAACTTTCTCTGAGGTCTACCTCTTCTCCTTCTACCCGGCAGCTCCATCTCCAACATTCTTTGCCCAATATATCCACTATTCCTCCTCAACACATGTCCAAACCATCTCAACCTGGCCTCTCTGGCTTTATCTCCAAACTGCTCCACCTTCACCGTCCCTCTGATCTGCTCATTTCTAATCTTGTCCAGCCTGGTCACTCCCAACGAAAATCTCAGCATCTTCATCTCCGCCACCTCCAGCTCAGCCTCCTGTCTTTTAGACAGAGCCACAGTCTCCAAACCAGACATCATAGCAGGACGCACTGCTGTCTTGTAAACCTTCCCTTTCACTCTTGCTGCTATCCTTCTGTCACACATCAGCCCTGACACCCGTCTCCACCCACTCCATCCTGCCTGCCCCCTCTTCTTCACCTCTTTTCTACACTGTTCATTGCTCTGGATGGTTGACCCAAGATATTTGAAGTCATCCACCATATATATATATATATATTTTTTTTTTTTTAAATAAAATGTATGTACATTTTGAATTTGATGCCAGCAAGATGTTTCAAAAAAGTTGGGACAGTGGCAACAAAAGACATGGTAAAGTCATGTCACGCTAAAAATACACCTGAAGATTAAATGGCAACAGGTCAGTAACATAACTGTGTAGAAAAAGAGCATCTCAGAGAGGCTGAGTCTTTCAGAATTTAAGATAGGAAGAGGCTGTTCACTCTGTGAAAGACTGTATGGGCAAATAGTGTAGCAATTCAAGAAAAATACTTCTCAACAGTACATAATAAACAGATTCAGAGAATTCAGAGAAATCTCTGTATGTGATGGACAAGGCTAAAAACCTGCACTAGATTGCCAAGATCTTTGGGACCTCAGGTAGCATGGCATTAAAACAGAAATGATTCTGTAGTGGAAATCACTGCATGGGCTCAGGGGCACTTCTGAAAACCACTGTCTGTTTTTTTCACTGCATATATAAATGCAAGTTAAAACAGTTAACCCAGTTGGGTTAAACAGGACCCAGAAACGCCACCACCTTCTCTGGGCCTGAACTCATTTGAGGTGGGCTGAGGTGAAGTGGAAAAGTATTCTGTGCCGAATCAAACTGAAATTTTTGTGGGAAATCAAGGACAATGCATCCTCTGGGCTAAAGACTATCAGGCTTGTTATCAGCACACAGTCCAAAAGCCAGCATTTGTGTGCATTAGTGCACATGGCATGGGTGACTTGCATATCTGTGAAGGCATCTTTAATGCTGAACGATATATACATGTTCTGGCAACATATGTTGCCATTCAGATAATGTCTTTTTCAGGAAAGGTCTTGCTATTTCAGCAAGACAGAGTAAAAGCACATTCTGCACATATCACAACAGCATGGCTCTATAGAGAAAAAGTGAAACAACTAGCCTGCCTGCAGATCAGACCTGTCACCCACTGCAAATATATGCCACTTTATGAAATGAGAAATATCACAATAGAGATCACGAACTGTTGAGCAGCTGAAACCCTATATCAACAAGAAGGGGAAAATATTTCACTTTCAAAAGTACAGCAATTGGTCCCCTCAGTTCCTAAATGCTTACAGAGTGTTGTTAAAAGTAGAGGTGATGCAACACAGTGGTGAACATGACCCGTCCCATTTTTTTTGGCATATGCTGCTGCCATCAAATTAAAAATGGGTATATATGTTCCAAAAACAATGCAATTTCTCAGTTTTAGCATTTGATATGTTGTATTTCTACAATTTTCAAATAAATATAGGGTTTAATGATTTGCACATCATGAAAAATATATATTATATAATAGATAGATAGATAGATAGATAGATAGATAGATAGATAGATAGATAGATAGATAGATAGATAGATAGATAGATAGATTTCTCATACACTTTTAGTCAGTTTGCAGGCTATGTGTGGAATGATGTCAATATATAATGAAAGAGCAAGTCATACCTTAACATTCAAACCAAGTCCACTGTCCTTCACTAGAGGTGAGTCTGTCAAAGAAATATTCATGTATACATACGAATCCACCTTCAGGGCAACTGTAAAAAAAAAAAAAAAAAAAAGACAAGTGACAATAAATTCACTAATAAAAATGCCAGGCCTAAATCACATTTGCAGCAATGTCATTTTTATATCTGGCATGCCAGAAACAGAAGGTGAACAGAGTGGCTGACCTGTCAGAATAAAAGTACAGGATTCTGTACACTGTGCTTCAACTTGCAATACAGTATCAGTATGATAAGGAATTCATGATGTTATTTTGGTTTTATATATACCATATGTAAATGAAATAATTTAGAAATGCTGCATATGATATTCATAGGATGCCTATGAATATTTTTTACATAATGCATTTCTGAAGTCCAGAAGCTCATAATAAAAGCTTCTCTAATATGCCCGGATTCAGAGGTTCATTGTTAAGTACTGGATAGAAAAGGGGTTAAATTCCTCATACAGTGGAAAATTGGCCTGTTATGAATTATTTTATTTTGTGGCTATCTAGGTGGATATAGCTAAGCATGTTATCCTATTGATTAGGACTTCACGAATTAAAGAGAACGCCGAAATAGAAGAATGATGAAAACTTGCACAAACTGGATCCGTTTCTGTCATTCTTAAGATAAAACATTTATACATTTATTGGGTTTTTGTACTGTGTTTAGCAAAGAACAGGTCAAAATTAGAAATTGGAACATGGATGATTTCTGTTTTTAATAGCCATTTTTCTCCCTTCCTATCTTTTTGGGAATAGGATTCATATTCATTTGTGGTGTCGGAATACTTTTTTTTAATATCAGTTTTGTTTTTTAGACATATTCTCATTTAATACCATGAATACATGGTATTTTTTCAAGTTCACTGTAGATGAGAGCTATATAAGGAAATGACGAGAAAAGTCTCACAATGATTCAAACAGGATTTAACTGGTAAATTCTATTTATAGAAGTTCTTCTTTGGAGAATTTCTTTCCTCTAGGAGGTTTCCCACCCTGGTAATGGAGCACCTCCAATCTTGCACAGTTTAGTGTTTTTTCAGCTCCCAAATAGACCTGATCCAACTAGCCAGCTCATTGACAAGCCCTGAGATGAAGCAGGTGACTAAATGAAGGAAAAGTCTACTGTTAATTACTGATAATATTTAGTTCAAATACCAGACATCGCTGCTAGATGGCTCTCCAGAGCTTCAATTTCTTTTACGAAAGTTTGGCAAATCTAGAGAAAAAGAGAAGCGATATCATTATTGACCGTTGGGTGCACCCACATGCAACACATTTTCTTTTGGAACCAAAAGTAATCTACCTTTGCACGGATCTCGCTTGTGATGTGCTTGTGAAAGAATTTTACAAATGGCTGGAAAATAGGACTGAAAAAAAGGATAAGAAATATGGTTGAACAGCACAAGTAGAGCACAGAGCTAAATGATATATTCGATAAGCCCATAGCACTATTAAAAATATCTCTGACAATCATCAGTTCAAAGAATCTACGGTCATGTAGTTCACGTGGTTCTTAAACCACAAAACTGTTCACACCTTTGTGCACCTGAGTGTGCACCGATTCTGTTCCTAAATGACAGCATCTTCATAAAAACTGCAGAACAGTTTTATTAAGAGATTTCTTCATACCAGTTGGTGAATGAGGCCAATTGACTTGTTTGTCCATTTTTTCCTATTATTAAAACAGCGGTAGAAACCATTTAATCTTTGATCTTTGCTGCTACTCACTAAACCACAAATGTCATTCGTCCCACGCACTCTTGAAAAAAAGCTCATTTCAAAGGATGAAATTTCTTCCTAAAACCCACTTACACACTTTTCTCAGAGATATTGATATTAACCAATGTTATGTTAGTTGGGATTTGTTCTTGGGTAAGAACAGAATATACGCACACTCAAGAGCACAAAGGTAAGGGCAATTCTACCGTTGAAGAACACGTCATGAATCTGGCGTAGACTTTCTCTTAGGACCTTACTTGTAAACACATTACAGAAAAAACAGAAGGATATTGATAAACAATGTTCTTTGATTTGACATAGAATCTTCTACAGCATATATAGCTCCAAAAAGGTTATTCCGTTATTTCAACGTTGACATCGTAACAATTGAAGACCTTTGGGGTACCGAATAGAACCATTTTTCAAAATGTTCTCTATAGAACCCTAAACATATTCTCCATCAATTTGAAGATCCACAGCGAGAGACATCAGCGATGCTAAAAGGTTTCTTGTGCTCTTACCTTCCACCTCCGTGGAAATTCATTTGCACACTTTCCACATCGGCAGAACATACAGGGGTGGAAATGGAGAGGCGCCCGTCCTCTCTGCCCAGCTGCAACACCGTGTTGAGACTGACAGTAAACATAACCAGTTCGAACCAACCGCCGTCTTTACTGTATGCAGGAAACACAGGGAAGACTATGAAATACGGTATCTATAAACATCCATTTGCATATTTTTAAAGGGGTCATATTCGCAAATGTTGTATTTTAATTTTTAATTAAATTGGGTGGCTTTGTGTAGCAAAACTCCAGCAACCCCTGCGACCCAGAAGGAGAAGTGGCTTAGAAGATGTCTGTGTGTGTGTGTGTGTGTAGCAAAAGCAGTCATAATGAATTTATAATTAAGCATTTAATGACACAACCTAGTACTAGTCGTATTCATGTATATTAGTGATCAGGAAAAGTGTGTTGATTCCAGCCGGCACAGTCTCAATAATTGAAAGCGAAAGCAAAGTTAAGGAATGATTCACATTTGAAGTCAGTAGCTCAGTCTTAAAACAGAGTCCGGACATAAGTGAAGTTTTAGAGGAGGAACATGCTTGAAACCTCCGTCCTCCCAGTTTAACATGCTATTAATTCACATCACCTTCCGTCTTCTGTGACAGAATCCCCACCACCACCCCTTCTTCTCTCTGTTCCCCAGTCCTACGACAGCCCTAAAAGAGGGCAGGCCTTCTTGCAACAGACAGAAGCCGCCCAGAACTTCAGCCCAGGGTCTCTCCCCTTCTACAGTTAGTCTCCCTTCACTAGCCAACATGTCAGAGGCGCAGTCTAAACTCAAAATCATCGACCTACGTAACACTGTCGTGTATTACTAACCTGGTTATGACAACAGCTGTGTCAGTTACTAACTAACCTGTGTTATTAATATTTGTATGTACTGGCATACGTACATACTCTGACAAAGCTGTGTATTTATAAAAGTGAAAAAATGATTAGAGAATGTTTCAGTAAAGGTTTGTTATTTGTTTGTGCTTTAGAGTTGGTGCCTTCGCCACTTCCCCACCTTATCATCACAGTATATTTTAGAATTATGGGGAACACTGCATATATAGATCATGTGGACTTCAGTGGTCATTGGTACACTTTTATAGTGTTTCCACACTACAGCACAGTCTTATTAAACAATGCAAGTAGAATTCAGTTGTCCATAATAGGGCCTTTTAATACTGACTTTCTTATGGTACTACCTTAGAAGTTAGTACTAAAGGCTGAATCATGTTGATCTGTTTCGTGTAATTGGGTCAAGTCTAGGGGTCAAATGAGGGTAGACGTTCCTTTGGCAGTGAACGGTGGAATAAGACTGAATATTTCAAATTTCTATGCACTACAGATGAAACTGCACAGGAAATCCATACAATACTCTATACAATAGAATACAGTGTGTGTTATTCCACTTGCTTACATAATACCATAGCGTGTATTCCATAGTCCGGTGATGGCAATGGATAGTCCACTAACTTGCAGAGACATTCCGGTTCCCTCTGAAAAGGCAACTGATGGTTCTGGCAAATCACAGCGCTGAATGGACATGCTGGGGATTTACAATTGGGACACTTTAGCCGACAGTAATTGAGATCAGGATTTGCTGTGTTTTCAATAATAACCCAATGTTTCCCACATAGCACAGACTGTTTTTAGGGTCTCCATTAAAAACCCTCTTGTTCCAAAATGTCATGACTTATCGTTCATACTGAATTAATCACTGGTGTAGGTACTTACTTATAGAGGACGTATTCCACGGAACCAAAAATGATAAATACACTCCCTTTGACAGCTGGGAGCGTAATGTTACCAAGTTCATTCTGCAGCCAGTCAGTCAACCAGTGAGTTACTGCACACACACAGAGCAAACACACATAACACATCCAGAAGGACGCATGCTGGTATTTATGCATATGTCTAAAGTGAATTCCTTCACACCATATGATTTTTCACCCAAGAGGTTTGAACATGTATGCTGTGTATTAACAATATTTAGCCACATGAGAGAGGTCTGGGAATTCTGGTCCACACCCTTGTAAGCCTCAAATTGGTCTTCATTCCTTAGCATCATCATCAGTTTAGCATCAGTTAGCTCGGTTCAAGTTGCATCCGTAGAGGATCTCTTAGAGAGTAAAGCCGACTGGTTTTAGAGTAAGAGAAAACTGAAATCTTAGTTTCCTGGCTCTGATTTTTTCCTCTTATCGATTGAGCAGATAATTCAATCAGAGCAATCTCGTTCTCAGCTAGGTTAGCCTCAGCGTGCTCATCGGGATGGCATGAAAACTTTGCAAAACATTTTTGAGAAGCTTCAACATAACCTATATAAAACCTGTGAATAATAGATTTGCGTCGTTATAAACCTTAAACCATGGTGTATTATCATATCATATTAAATGCTTTTGCAACATTTGCTGCTGAAGTTGCTACTTATGTCCACTGAATCCTTTGCCCCTCCAAAGGCCAACACTCTTCATTTTAGCTAATAAAGCAATGGAGGTTAAGGATTTTCCCCAAGGGGAAATGAGGCCAAGTGGGTGTGGGCTTTGTTAACACCTGTACAGAAATGCATGGCAACACTGCATCCAAAGCTGCATACTACCATGCTATGCTATATTAGGAATTTACTTGGCACCCTACTATTTATTTTTGGTGAGCGTTGTGGCAAAAATATCATATCACGATCATTCAGGATATTTTGGCAATACATGATGTGTTATGATATTTGGGAATAAAGATACAATGAAATAGTACTGCTATACATGCACTGCCCAATTTATTAGGTGCTAGTAAAAGGTTGGACCCCCTTTTGCCTTCAGAACTGCCTTAATTCTTCGTGGCAGACTTTCAACAAGGTGTTGGAAACGTTCCTCAGAGATTCTGGTTGGTTATTTGAGTTCCTGCTGCCTTTCTATCATCTGGAACCAGTCTGCCCATTCTCCTCTGACCTCTCACATCAACAAGACATTTTCGTCCACACAACTGACCGCTCACTGGATATTTCCTCTTTTTCGGACCGTTCTCTGTAAACTCTAGAGATGGTTGTGCGTGAAAATCCCAGTAGATCAGCAGTTTCTGAAATACTCAGACCAGCCCGTCTGGCACCAACAACCACGCCACGTTCAAAGCCCCTTAAATCCCCTTTCTTCCCCGTTCTGATGCTCGGTCTGCACTTCAGCAAGTTGTCTTGACCACCTCTACATGCCTAAATGCAGTGAGTTGCGGCCGTGTGATTGGCTGACTAGCCATTTGTGTTAACAAGCAACTGAACACCTAATAAAGTGGCCAGTGAGTGTATATTAAAAGTGCCATCAAAAAATCTGGGTACAATGATTCTTCTTCAACATTCCACATTACAGCACTACATCAAATTAAATAAAATTGATTATGCTCTCTTTTGAAACATGCAGGTCAGTGTTATTGAGATTACCATGGCATGATACACAATTTATCACAATAACAAGATTAGTATTAGTGCACTATAGGGGAAGGTGTCAGTAGAAAAACAAAATATCATCTCTCCTGACTTTTTATTCATTTCAAAGTATGACTTTCCACTCAAAATTCTTAAACTGAGAGCTGGAGTTAAGAGTCATTAGTCTAAACGGGCAGGGCTTGAGACGCCATTTGGGAAGCTTAACAATATGAGGACATATCATTTCTGTAAAATGTATGAAAATTATACTATTATTAATCTAATCTTTTATCAATCTAATCTAAAAAATGCATTATCAATTTATTTATAGCGTTATCAGTCATATAGCAGGAACTGGAAGACCAATTCATGTGAAACAGCTTCAGATGAGTCGTGTGACATCTAGGGAACCCACCAGACATGAGGTTTCTTATCTGGTAACGCTCTGCTAATCTTTTACTGCACCTGTCTTTAGTTCCTGCTTGTTCTTGGGTGTTTCAGTTTGGCCTTCGATTGCTCGATTGGACTGAGGTCAGGTGATTGGAGGGCAGACAACTGTTTCTTTTAGTGGGGCCCATAAGATCGTAGTTACACCACTGATCACACCTGATGTTTCTGAACTGACAGCAAAGTATACTGTGCTGCTCTGGTCAAACATCTGCCTTTTGTGTCCTCAAAATAGGTCAGATGATATGCGAGAGCAGAAAGTGGAAGGAAAACTTCCACGCCGCATTTACCCACCGTCTTCACAATCTGCAGTATGTTCAAGTGACCCAGTGCTGTGTTTCAGTCTAAAGGGCTGCAGTTTCACTACCTCATCTTCCTTTGCTGTACATTGTGCTGAGCATTCATTTTAAAATGCAGGACACTGAGCTCACATGGTGCCAGAAAACCAGTTAACTCACTCTAAACTGCAAAAGAGCCACAAAGTGTTGTATAATAGTGAATCTAGCCGTTAAATTATATAGTATGTTACATATTTTAAAGTTTCATACATTATGAACTAAAATGAATCGACGCTTGCGAATTGTTGCTGTCATATCTCATAAAAAGCCGCTAATCATATAGGTTTTGGAGATCTGGAGGTTTTTCTCTTTGAGTGTGTAAGTATGACGTTCATTCGTAAAGCTGTACGAAGTGGTCTGAAAAACCCCCATGAAATCGGACCCTCAGCATGGACAGCAGCGCACATGTACATATTTAAGTGTTCCTTTTTCTGCTGACTCAGTATTACTACTTCTTTCAATCTTGGCAAAAATAACATAAATACTGCAGCTGTAAATTTCAATGTCATGAACATTCAAAGCAATGAATATAAAAGTTAATATAATAATATAATAGATTGGTATTGATAATGCACTGGAAGAGGGAACCCGCAAACAAAAAAACAGCATAAAATTGGCAAAATGCTTTAGGATGGCGATTTGTTTAACTCTCTAAGTCAATGAGTCATGCACCAGGATGTTCATTTACATCATGATTTAAGTTGATTTTAAAGACAACTAAGCTAACTGACTGGCTAACTACCTAAAGGCATCAACAAGTCAGATTTCAAGATAAACAATGAATCTGGACAATTTGGGATTAGCAGTTACATGAAGTGAATGTTACTTTGCCATGAAGTGGAGAGAGAAACCAAAACTCGTGCATCTGAAATGGACCTTTTTGACTGGTTAACACGTTCCCAGTATGTGTGCTTTGTGAAATGCATTGTGAAATGACCTGTTTGCAGTCCCTTCTGTGAGAGAACAGCTTGCAGTGCAGAATCCTCTGCATGCGTTTGTGTTGTCGATATCAGCAGGAGAGCGACCAACAACATCTTCATCTTGATCACTCACTTGCAGAACCTTCAAGAGATCAAATATTTCTTTGTTATGAAATCATTTGTATGCTCTTTTGTCTATTTCTGCGCATATTTCAGACACACTAATACCACAGGAACTGTAAGGTATATCTAAATGTAATAAGCTGCCATTCCAAGCAAAAACATGAGCTTTTCAGAAAACAGGTCCTTACCAGTGGCTGCCTCCACAGAGTGTATATCTGTATGTGTTTAAGTTCTGTTCTCTAATCATTTTGATTCTTACTTCCTCTATAATTCAAGATCTGAAACCATGGACTTGACAACTACACGGGGGATAAATATGACAACAGGAAGCCTCTAGAGGGAAATTACCCTTGCCTTTTTTTTTCTTTTTACTTTTGCTTGATGGCTTGTTCTGTCCGATGTTACAGATTTACTCTCCTACAGCATTCTCACTGTATCGTACCAATAACTTTGGTTTGAAGTCCAACAAACATCTCTGTATAATTAAAATCATTCAGATGCAATCGCTCAACGTGGTTTGATGAGGAAATGAGCAAATTCTGGTTTATAAGCAAGTGACAAGCTAGTGCTGATGACAGCACTACATGATCATTGGTATTACAGAAGACTTAAGAACAATTACTGGACTACTCCATAAATAGCAGTTGGCTGCAAACACCCATTTCAACCGATTCCACTGGTTCTGTATACTGAGCTCAGACACAGATCTTACACAGATGCAGATCAGAGACTATAACTAATTGTTTATATTAGTAATACAAACTGACGTGTTCAACTCAACATGAAAGACCATCAAGAGAAATATATGGCAATTATTACAGAATCGCCATAAACACAGTTATTTGAGATGATCACACTTATTTGACTGCAGTTTTTTTTCTCATTTGTTAGATTTTATAGTCACAAATGCCACAACAAACAAAATACATGGGAATAAAAGACAGCGATAAATGCATACATACATACATCCGTCCATTTTCTAAGCCGCTTCTCCATCAGGGTTGCGGGGGGGTGCTGGAGCCTATCCCAGCAGTCTTTGGGCAGAAGGCAGGATACACCCTGGACAGGTCACCAGTCCATCGCAGGACAGACAGACAGACACACCTAGGGGCAATGTAGCAGATTGCCTGCCTGCGTGTCTTTGGACTGTGGGAGGAAACCCACGCTGACACGGGGAGAACATGCAAACTCCACACAGAGAGGACCCCGGTCGCCCGGACGGGGAATCGAACCCAGGCCCTCCTTGCTGTGAGGCGACAGCGCTACCAACCACGCCACCGTGCCGCCCCCTAAATGCATACATTGAGAATTCAATTGTGCTCATGAAGACAAAGCGGTTCCAGAGGGCAGCACTGAGTAATTTATTAAGTTTGTTTAGTCTGTTTGTTTATTTGTTAGATATGTAGCTAGTACTTATGTTTTTACTTGTATGCCGACAGGCTGTTTTATTGTCCCTATCATGTTCATCTGTGAAGAACACGTAGCCCTGCTCGACTCATAATTTTGTGTAACTGTACATATTTTTGCTAGTGTGTGCATGCAGTATTGATTCAACAGTGCAACCAGTATTCGCTATTTAGTCAACAAGCAAGTAAGGCTAGCAAGTGAGGTGACTTACCACTCTAGGCTTGTGTTGCAAACAATGAACAATTTCAAGGAGACAAATCATTAATCGCAATTATTTTTATGACAAGTAATCATCAGCTAACATCATAACAGCCCTAAGTAAAACGTGTCTAACCCTAGCATAAAAATAACATCACAACCCACATCCGACAATAACATTTAAAATAAGACCAACAAGCTGCGAAGAATGTTGGGAAGCGCAGCCTCCAATCCAACCAGCTCACTTTATGTCTACTAACATGACGTCATGACTTTCATGAGCTCAAAAAGAAGAACATTGTGTGAGCAATATGTTTACGTGAATACAATGGTGGAATATAATTTAGGTTGTCTTCAACCCTCTTACTGAATTTTAACATTGGACTTTATGCTGTGGGAATTGCACACATTAAAACGAGTTGTGAATGATGCACCATGTCTGACAGGAGTAAAGTATCAAGTCATATCATTTCTTTGATTTACTAGAATAAAACTATTCCCTGGTATTTGAGACACATTAACGAGGAAACTTGAAGGCACACGTTTCAGCTGATGGTAAACTGAATCTGTTCAATGAAACGAAAGTGAAACTTTGTTTTTTCACAAGACTTTGAACTTCCTCCTACTCATGTAATGCAGCACCTTTACAAAACTTACCAGGACAGCAGCCATTCTTCAAAGACTACTGACTATTGTTTTTACTGTAAAGCACAGGAATGCTTGATGTGCAGTGCTTGAATTGACCAGTCTTTAATGTTCTGATAACCAGCCTACAATGCAAGCAAGCACTGGTTCTCTGAAAAAGCCTGTATTAATCTATGGCCTACCACATCAATTATTCCAAATACCTTATAATGTCTTATAGCTCTGTATCTATAAATATGAATGAAAAAGTATGTATTCATAAATTTAAAAAGGAAAAATAAAAAGTGTAGTAAATGTCTGAATACTTTGCATTCACTGTAGCTGTTTCTGGAAACATGGATGACTTGGCCAGCTACACTTGAGCTACAGACAGTGCTTAACACAGTTGAGCTCATATGTGACACATGACAGCATGTATTAGCGCAAGTGATATATTAGCATATACACCAATGAGCCAAAACATTATGACTATATGAATATGCTGTTTGTCCTCTGAAGATGCCTTGCGGTCTCTGGCACCAAGACACTAACAGCAGATTCTTTAAGTTGTGAGGTGGAATCACTGCAGATTAGACTTCTTGTTCTAGCATGCCCCACAAATGTCCAGTCTAATTGTGATGTGGGGAATTCAGAGGTCAGGGCAATGTCTTGAACTCTTGCTGAAAGAATCCACTGCCATTAGGGTGTATCACTGCCATGAAATGTCCAGAATGATGTTCAGGTAGGTGGCATGTGTCAAACTGATATGCAGATGAATGCCTGGACCCAGAGTTTCCCAGTAGGACACCCAGAGCACCACACTCCCTCCACTGGCTTCTTCCCACAGTGCATCCTGGTGTTATCACTTACATAAACGACAATCACATTCCTGGTCATCCATGTGATGTAAAAGAACACAGGACTTAGCAGTCTCGGTGACCTTCTTCCATAACTCCAAAGTCTGGACCAGTCTACAGCTACATGGCCCTATGTGCAGCAGTCTCCGATGCACTGCTTGTTGTGACACATTCCTCCTTTAACTGTCATAAAACGTCCTGTATCTTATAACTGTGACATAGTAGCCCTTGTGTTTGGACCAGACAGGGTAGCTAGGGTTGGTATTTGTTTCATCTGGTCATAATGTTTTGGTTCATCAGTGTATAACTGTGCTAAATATTATGTTACCATAAGAGAGTCCTTATACAATAATTTACTTCAAGTCTTGAGCACCATTTACTCGTGGATCTTGCTAGGGATCTTTACATAGTGTACAACTATTCAAATTCACTATTTCTATTAATGGGTCTGCAATACTTAAAGTATAATGCAACCCCATTTCCAAAAAAGCTGGGAAAAAATAGAATGCAGTGATATGATATGTTGAAACTGAGAAATTTGATTGATTTTGAAAGATATATGCCCATTTTGAATTTGATGCCAACAACACATTCCAAAAAAAAGTGCCAACTGCTGTAGTTTTGAAAGTGAAATGTTTTTCCGTTCTAACATTGCATTTCAGGTGCTCAACGGTTCAGGGGCTCATTTGTCGTATTTTTAATTTCATAACCCTCCAAATGTTATCAGTGGGTGACAGGCCTGGACAGGAAGCAGGCCAGTTCAGCACCCAGACTCTTTTAGTACAGGGCAATGCTGTTGTAATATATACAGAATGTGGTTTGGCATTGTCTTGCTGAAACAATCAAGGCCTTCCCTGAAAAAGACGTTGTCTAGATGGCAGCATATGTTGCCAAAACATGTATATATCATCCAGCATTAATGGTGCCCATATCATGTGCACTAATGCACCCCTACACCAACATGGATGCTGGCTTTTTGAACTGTGCACTGATAACAAGCGTGGTCTTTAGTCTGGAGGACACAGTGTCCATTTCAAATGTTGCTTCATCAGAATACAGGACAGTTTTCCACTTCCCCTAAGTCCATTTTAATTGAGCTCAAGCCCAGAGAAGGTGGCAGCATTTCAGGATCCTGTTTATGTACGGTTTCTTCTTTATGTTTTAGAATTTTAACTTGCATTTACAGCAACGAACTGCTTTCACAGGCAGTGGTTTTCAGAAGTGTTTCTGAGTCTATGCAGTGTTTTCCACTAGAAAATCATGTCTGTTTTTAATGCAGTGCCGTCTGAGGGCCCAAAAATATGCCTCGCATATAAAGATTTCTCGAGATATCTGAATCTATTAATGATATTATGTACTCTAGACAATGAAAAGCAAAGGTTTTTGTTGTGTTGTCAGCATCAAATACAAAGTAGGCAAATATTTTTATATTAACAATAACATTTCTTAGTTTAAACATTTAATATGTTGTCTTTGTACTAATTTCAATTAAATGCAGGATTCAAATTATTTGCACAACGTTGCATTTTCTTTTTAAATTACATTTTGTACAACTTTTTTAGAAATGGGGTTGTTGACTTGGAGCAAAGAATGATCTTGAGAGATGCCTTAGGAAATAATGATTATAACAGTGAATCGACGCTTTATTCCTTAATGAAACTATAAAGTGTGCACACACACAACATTTGTTCCCAAACTTCTTGTGTTAGATGGATTTCTTTGTTTGTAACATCCTCTTTTAATCAGGAACTGATCACTGAATTAAATGTACGTTAAATGTGTACTTTCACTTCCTCGTGATTCATTATTTGGTTTTATGATAACTTTTTCCACAATCAGGAAGACGGCAGAGACAAAGGTTGAACCATGGCACGAAGATATAAACGCACAACTGATAACATAAAACATAACAGACAGTAAACTGAACTTAAAAGGGCAAAGTTAAAGGGGCATTTTGGCCTGAAACTAGCATTTAATATGTTGCCATCTTAAGTTTCTGTAGTTCACCCTTCAGCCTAATTTGTTTAAAACACAGTCACAGTTTAGTGTTCTTTTTATCTTGTCGTCCATCAGCATTCTTACACTATATTAACCAGTGTGCATTACACAAAAACATCACACAACCATCACCCCTCCATAAAGAAAAAATTCCTGGGGCTGAATTCTTAAACCTTTATGGAGGTTTCTAACAACAGCTGCTGTGGTGGCCTTATGAACCTCTTAGACTAGAACCACTCTCTGACCAGCTAGAGACCTTCTCAGTGCCTCATTCCCCAAAGAAGGATATGACATCTCGCAGTGGCAGATAGCTTTAAAATATGCACGCAGCCAATGCCAAGATGGACTGTTTTATTCTGTTTGGGTGTATGTAAAGCAGGGAATGTGAACATTTCCAGAGTGTGGCTAACGACTCCGCAGATCTGACTATGACAGCTTAACTAACAGGAGAGAACCAGAAGGACACACAGACACGGCAGCACTCTGACACAGTTCGGCATCCCTCCACTCCACCGTCCACAAACCTGAGTGACCACGTGCGAGCAGCTGGACGACAGCACCAGCATCTCAGTTTACTATAATCCCCTGTGTCCATGGATCCCTGGATCTGCTGCCTTTATCTAGGGGGTAACTTTACCTACCAAAAGGTAAACTGAACAAGTCAGTTTTCAGCCTAGTCTTAAAGATTGAGACTGTGTCTGAGTCCCGAACAGTTTCTGGGAGAGAATTCCAGAGTTTGGGGGCTTTATAAGAAAAAGCTCTTCCCCCAGCTGCAGCCTTATGAATTCTGGGAACTATTAATAAGACAGAACTCTGGGATCTGAGTAGTCGTGATGGCTCGTAATAGGAAATTAGGTCTTGCAGGTACTACATGGGCCCATGTAGGGCTTTATACGTCAATAAAAGAATTTTATAATCAATACGGAATTTAACAGGGAGCCAATGAAGTGATGATAGCGCTGGACTGATATGATCAGATGTTCTAGTTTTAGTGAGGACCCTGGCTGCGGCGTTTTGGACTAGTTGAAGTTTGTCCAATTACTTTTGAGCCCTTGAAATGGAGGGATTGTGTTTTTAAAAATTCTTTAGTTCCTCACATTTTTATGCAATCATTTTGTTCAACTCATTGAATTAAAGCTGAAAGCCTGAACTTCAACTGCATCTGAATAGATTTGTTCAAAATTCATATGTACAGAACCAAAATTAGAAAAATGTCTCTGTCCAAATACTTATGGACCTAACTGTGTAGTGTATATGTGTAGCAAAAAGTTGCAACAGATTGGATGGATTTTATGACATACAATAACTGTGGTGATGTCCACTGGACTGTATAAAGCATACTTTTCTGAGATCTACCTGCCTGTAGCTTTTATGCATGTCTTGTTTTGCCTGTCTTGTGATAATAGAGCAATGAGCCCTGAGACTCCCAGTGTTACTGCTGTTTTGCATGATGCCTGGCAGGATGACATCCCAGTAACGGCCTAGAGTATCTTACTGCTTTTACAAAACTCAGAAACGTTGGCGCCCCTTCTCTGGGGGTCTCGGCATGCTTGTTTGGTGAGCGCCAGCGTTTATATGGTAGTTTTCTCACTTGCTGTAATGAACCGCAGTAACAGATCAGTCGCACCAGGCTTCGTATTAATTGTACCCATTCTGCCAGGTCTGAACGCACCCTAAGAAACAAATCTGTTAAAAGTGGCTATGGGGATGGATTTCAGGGGTGGCCTAGGCCAGTGAAGGGAAATCCTAATGCTCCAGCAGACCAAGATAATTCTATGCTTCCAACTTTGTGTTAAAAGTGGCTACACAACTGCCTTAAGGAGCAGGCCCTAGACTGAAAGAGAGGTCATCCTGAGCAAACCTTTCACAGAGTCTCATGATTACTTCGGCTTTAAGCGTTAGCCGGGTAAAACTAACTGCTGCTCCATACAACTACTGCAGAAGTAAAGAATGAACTATAATGCTCAAATGCTGAGCTACAGCAGCTATATTAGTTTTCCTGCACTGGTGAGACTAACCGCGAGAATGGGAAGTGGATAGAAGCAAAGCTGAAAGGTGTGGGTCAGCCTTGTTTTCACTGCAGTCTGCTTCACGGCTTCACACCCAGCAGTCTCTGTGTCTTTGTGCATGACAGAGACTTCTTTAACAACCTTTATACACTCCCTGGACACTATTAGGTACAGTAAAAGGTGCTAGTAAAAGGTTGGACCCCCTTTTGCCTTCAGAACTGCCTTAATTCTTCATGGCAGACTTTCAACAAGGTGTTGGAATCGTTCCTCAGAGATTCTGGTTGGTTATTTGAGTTCCTGTTGTCTTTCTATCATCTGGAATCAGTCTGCCCATTCTCCTCTGACCTCTCACACCAACAAGGCATTTTCGTCCACACAACTGACCGCTCACTGGATATTCCCTCTTTTTCGGACCGTTCTCTGTAAACCCTAGAGATGGTTGTGCGTGAAAATCCCAGTAGATCAGCAGTTTCTGAAATACTCAGACCAGCCCGTCTGGCACCAACAACCACGCCAGCCCCTTAAATCCCCTTTCTTCCCCGTTCTGATGCTCGGTCTGCACTTCAGCAAGTTGTCTTGACCACCTCTACATGCCTAAATGTGCTGAGTTGCGGCCATGTGATCGGCTGACTAGCTATTTGGGTTAACAAGCAATTGAACAAAAATTAAATAAAACAAATAAAAAAAAACTGTTGTATCTGATAAAGTGGCCGGTGAGTGCATGTTAGCTGGCACATTGTCAGACCTTGCGTGGCTCTTCTCAGATCCCAACCGAGCCAACTTAACTAACCTCACCCTGCTGAACAATGGAAACCAAACCGTCGCAGCATAACCGCTAGGCTAAGATACAGTTTAGCTAGGCGGCGCGTTGATGGCGCAGTGAAAGGTGGTCGTTTTCTGAAGGTGGTCTGTTTCAGAAATCGCCATGAAACTGAGAGAATAATCCTGTGTCACCAACACAGCCAGCCAGCGAGCTTTAAAGTTTGCTACTCCTATGAAGTTGGTGCTATTTAAACTGCTAATGGTAGGCTAGCTAATTAGCGCCTTTAGCCTGCTAGCCTTAATCAGCCAGGAGGTCAGAGCAGTTTTCCAGACCTCCTACCATGGACCACGTTCAGCTCCTAAACTGTTAGCAGCTCTTTTCTGTGGAAGGATAATTTCAGATATGTGACAATACAGAACTCGTGCCCTTAACTACCTTTTCAAAGACGGTATTCTCGCCTTTAAAATGAACCATAGCTCAGCACCTGTAGTACACATTTACCTCAGAAACAGTATGTGTGGGCTTCATTAACCAGCAAGTACAGTAACACCTTTTCTATTCTTTAAGGCATCACAGGTTTGTCAAAGGCACTAAACACAGGGGCAGTTAAAAGCCCTGGATTTCTCTTCTGTTAGGAATCTTTCCTCCACACATTCCCAAAAACTCAAATGAACGTAAACCCTTAAAACAGGCTTCATGATAAACAAGTAACACAGTCATTTTAATGATGTTTATAGTAAAAATACTTTGATCCATACATACTGTACAAAGTCCAACGGATCTTTACATTTGGAAAGGTATGGGCAATCACCTAAAATCATAAAGGGGGGGCAATGAATTGCTGGTATAGGATCACGGGTGCAGATGGCACCCTGAAATAAATTCACATTTGGGCAGTTAGGACTGATGTTGCCTGATCACGCTTAATTTCTGGTGGAATTTCAGAATCGTACCCATACCATAAAGTACACAGGAAGGAAGGCACACTCATAGGATGCCTTCTCAAAACTAAATATAAGCGCCAACTGCTATTTTGAGCAAAAATAAGAAAACATGAACAGAAAATTGTGTTACAGTGGCAGTCCTGAAAGAAAAAGAAAAATGATTAAAGCTCAAAAGGTACTGTGCGAGCAAAATAACCAACAACGATGTTTAAGGGGAGATGGAATCAAGCAGGCATTATGTAAGAGGAGCGACAGCCCAATGTCCCTTTGAAACGGACCGTCACGGGGTGTCCAGTCAGGGTTCAGTAGAACCATAAAAGTGACCAGACATCATTAGACCCCTTTGACCAACAGCACCTGCTGTTTTTCTGGGCATACCCACTGAAAGAGACAATATGATAAATGTTCTTAAAAGTATACTCCTCTCAAAACATCTGTCAGTATTTAACTTCTTACAAAAGGATACATTCAAAAACGGGGGGAAGTTTAGAAAGAGCTTTTTTCATGAAAACTAAATTTTTTTTTGTGAGATTTTCTTTAGAAACTATCACACATGCTCTATCAAGCCACCTTGTAAGAAACTATATCTTCCTATATCTTCCAGCAATTCCATTTTTAATAGCATTTGCAGAGCCCTCCAAATACGGTATCGCAGGGAGGGCCTCTGCAGCCTAGGAGCCCTTGATCTGACCAAGTGTTCCACTCCTCTAATTGCTAACCACTTCATTTTCTGGCTTCTTCCCCAATGCATCACTATCTGACATCTTGTCATCATTCACTCTCAGCGGTGTTCACTTCTGAGGTACAAGAAAGATTGTGCTTCCGTTTTCTCCTCTCTTCTCACTGGTTCACTCATTCAGGGAGAGGATGATGTCGTCTTCCAGATCGGAATTGTCCGAGCTATCTGCTGGAAAGGCAGAAGAGAGAGAGAGAGAAAGGGTTAGAACAGCTGGAGGATTCATACAGACTGAAAGGAAGCCTCTCAAAAAGAGGCAAGCGTATCCTAATCCACTCTCACAGAAACATCGACTCACTGTTATCAAGCACAAGGTCCACATCTCCCTCGTTATCGTCAGAGTCATCATCTTCGTCATCATCGTCATCATCATCGTCATCGTCGTCATCCCCTTCCTCTTCCAGCAGGCGGGCCACCTCTTCGTCGTCAGAGGGAGAAAAATCCTGCTCGCCATCCTCCTCCTCCTCCTCTTCCTCTCCATTATTCTCATTCTCCAGCTCTGCCAGCAGGGGGTCTGTGTCAATATCATCCATGTCATCATCTGAGTCGTCGTCATCATCCTCTTCCTCCTGATCTTCATCCTCCTGCAAGGTTGGATAGCAAAAATAGCAGTTTCTGAAAATTACTTTTTTATAACCTTAATGAATGGATTCAAATCAATTTTCAGCTAAATATTTACATAAAAGGCAATAAGAAATTTTAGACAAGGCTGCTTCAGGATGGTTTAAGTGATTTTTTATTATTATTATTTTTTAATTCCACAAACAGGGAAATTCCACCTCCGCATTTAACCCATCCGTGAAGTGAAACACCACATACACTCTAGCAGAGGTGGTACACAAATCAGCTTGAGAGCTAAAGTAGAGACACCCAAATAAAATAAAATAAAATAAAATAAAATATTACTCCAGTAAAAGTAGAAGTCCTTACTCTAGACCTCAACTTGAGTAAAAGCACTAAAGTATTTGGCTTCAAATGAGTCAAGAGTAATTCTGGCTCTGATCTGGTCCTGTTATTTTTATAACCAGACTGGCTTCATGAACTCATTTCAGGTGAAAGTCCTCCAGCGTCTCTCTTGGTAAACCAGTCTTTTAATAGAACGTCATTAATTAGTGACGCTGACGTCTATTAAAATGATCAGAAGCACAAAACACTGAAGGTAAACAGTTTCCATCAGGGAGAACCGAGTGGCTCTGAAATCACTTTTTACACACAAGTTTCAGTTTCAGATTTATTTACAACTTAGTTCCAAGTTTAAGTTGAATAAAAACTGGCTTTAAACTCAGGATCACAGATGAGCTCCTTTACTATGTTGATCTGTAGGCGTCTGTTCATAAACATAAACCAGCCCAAACTCATTTACTATAAAATGAAATGGTGTTTGTAGAAATTCAGAAAAAAGCCGCGTCAGTCTCGACTGCATATGTGGACATATTTCTATATTGAGCTCTATTTACACAAAGTTAGGTTAGTTCATCATTTATGTTGAACAGACTCTCCCAAAGTTTTACGCTGCTGCGCTGACGTTGAACCGCGTGCTGCACTGGGTCGGTATGACCAACAGGTCAAAACCAGCTCTAAACATAAGCATTTACAATAAAATGCTATTTAATGCTAGAAGTCTTCATCAATAATCATCATCATCAACAATTTTGATCAAGATATGCTCACCTGATCTTCCTCATCCTCTTCCTCCTCAGCAAGTCTTTGTCGACCAACTTCATAAAGCCTGCACACCGTGTCCATGTTTATGGAATCCTGATTCTACACGAGGTTAAAGCGTTTCAGGTTTGCCTTCATTATTTTTTATTATAAAAGCAAAAAAACAGCTTGAGTTATTATTTTGGAAATCCACAAAATTTCGGTTTACAGAACTTACTTCAATGACAGCCAAATAGCAGTCTTTGGTGTCTGTGCAGAGGTCAAAAATGTTCCTCTTCACATCAATGGTGGCTGGGAAGGCATAAAACAAACAAACAAAAGTTATTTATCTAGAT
The DNA here is from genome assembly GCF_015220715.1 of Pygocentrus nattereri. NCBI lineage: Eukaryota > Metazoa > Chordata > Actinopteri > Characiformes > Serrasalmidae > Pygocentrus > Pygocentrus nattereri. Next base: position 18,763,949 of record NC_051239.1, read on the forward strand.
GTATGATGCAACAAGTTCAGACACTTCTTCAGCATACTTTGCCTTCTTTTCCCATCATCCCATTGTCAACTCTTATCAGATAAGCACACTGGGAGTGTGCCACTTAAAGGCAAGACAAAAAAGGAGAAAACACGTTTTATTAAATTCTTATTCAGTTAGTCTAAAAGCAAGTTATTCCAAGGTTTACTAGCTTTACTAGCTGACTCCATTTTTAAAATAAACTTTGGTTTAAAGCTGTACCAATGGGTTTGTAGTCCGTGGCATCAAAAGTCCTGAACGAGGAGCCGAAGGGACTCTTCATCTGCTGCTCCATCATGTCATCCTCATCATCAGCCTGTAGCATTGCTAGGACAACCATAAAGAAGGAAAAATCCACAATCATTGATGAGCTATTATAATACAAGCATATGCAGCTGCAAGGACATTAGCAAACTCCTTTGGGAGTAATTTGTGTGTGTGTGTGTGTGTGTGTGTGTGTTACCTCCATAAATGACTGTTCCATTGTTGTTAAAGACGATTCTGCATTGATCCAGCGCTGGTACTGTGTGCAGTAGATGGAAGGTCCTCAAGTCCCACTGATTGTAGTTAAAGAACCAAATTTGCATACTTTGAAAGCTTGTCCCTTGAATTCTGTTCCACTATAACAGGAACATCACGCCTGCATTTCAACAAAGTACAACTGGCTCTAGTCATTTCCAAGTCATTGCAACATTTGTGGACAATCACAGGATAATTTTCAGCAGAAGAAATGAGGTTTTGTGAGGCTGATACTTCACAAATTCACGGTACCAGTGAGACAGGCCCCTAGTTTCAGGTACAATTTGTTAATTGAATAATGCTTAAATTCACATTAATACAGACCTAACATACCACCAGCTGTCAGGTGTACCATTTCAGATAATATATAATGATTTCAATAAATTGTGTGTCTTAGCTACAATTAGGTGCCATTTTGTACAGACAGACGCGGATCTAGTTTGAAGGATACAATCTCTGTGTTGATGATGACCTCCAGGCCATTGGGGTGGAAAACTCCACTGATGTTCATGTTGAACTTGTCAAACTTGTGGATAGCCTGTGCTGAGCGGACATCCCACATGACCCCATCATTCAGGACAAGGTCATCAGTGGGATTGAAGGTGGCACAGTTGCGCTTGTAATTGTTGGCCAGGTCAGGATTGTTCAGGGTCAGGGTCTTCTGCCCAGTTTGAATGTCATAAATCTGAATAATTGAAGCACAAGAGAAAATATTAAAGAAAACTTGGTCTTCACCATTCATTTAAAAAAAAAAAAAAAAAAAAAAAAAAAGTAGACACCAGCTTCAGGACATTGGATTTTACCATTTAAAAGAACAGAACTGTGAACACAATTATGCAATCGGGAACAAGCAATGCATTGGTGAAAGATTCTTATATAAATTAGTTCAGATGCATTTTTTGATGCCACCATTATGTGTGAATAACTAAACCTGCTTTCTTACATGTGCAATGTGTTCTTTCGTTCCTATTACTCTGTCCTGGGAGAGTTTACTGAACTCCACATAATGATCATCTAAAAAGGAATGCCTGCAAAAAACAAACAAAAAAACAAAAAAGCTTTTCATTTATTGGCACAACAATAACAATGTAATGGGTAAAAATGTCTTGATATCGTCCTTTAAGGTGACTTAAAGTGAACTAATATGTTACACTCACTTCATTATGAAGACAGATTTCATGCCCCAAAGGGCTGACAAGGGATAGCTCCATGACGCTGAGGTCAACAGTAAAGACCCATCCTGCAAGAGACAAAATCAACAACATGTCTATTTTGATCAAGATGAGCCTTGACAAATAATTCATAATTCAAAACAGATTTTATAGTCAGGCATGTAAGGGGTTAATTTTTTTTTTAAAGACACCCAACAGAGAAGGAGATACCAGCTAATAAACTCAAAGCCTGGAGTCTCTCAGATTTTTCAAGAGTAACTACCTAACTAACTGAAAAATAAAAACAAAACGAGTGTTCTCTCCAATAGCGATTTTTCCCTTATGGTCCTTTGGTTTAAGATGTTTGGCTCCAAACTGGCTAGATCTATAAAACAGATTTCTGGATAAGGTATTGAAAGAAATAAAAAAAGATGGGAAAGGGTGTAAAAATAATCTCATCCAGTCCTGCAACAAATCTATCCTGTAATAGCACTTACATGCATTGTGATTTTAACAACTGTATTTCCTCCCTTAAGCCTATGTAGTCTGTCCACAATAACATCTGATTTTCTTTGCCACTTCTGTGCCACATCTGGACAGCAAACTGAGGAATATGGAGTGGAGTGTGAACACAGAGGGAGTTTGGTCTCCTGGGTGAGCAAGCTTATGGTTTAAAATTAGTGATCTAAGAAGTATAATAATGGATAAGAATATGTGCACAGCAAAGTCATCAATATTTTACTCCAGTCTCACTCCAGCCACCTGGAAATCTCACTCTAGTCACTTCACCACAGTTGGCAACCCTGTTATGTTGTCCAAAGTTTTATATAGCATATGTAAAATCTTCACCATAGAGGGGCCTCCAAACATGTATTGGCTGACTGACTATCTGGAGTAAGTGGAAAATTATGCAAGGGATTAGAAGTTTTTAAAGTAGAAATATCAGCATCTCGACCTGCCAAGTCTTAAAGGACTGGAAACAAAACCTTGTTTTTGGAAAAGAAAAAGAACATTTACCATCTCTGTAAAAAAAAAAAAAAAAAAAAAAGAGGGGGTGGTGGTTCCTGTGAGTTTAGTATAATGTATGCGTTACCTGTTGCCTGGCTGAAGACACTAATTAAAAAGCTTGGAAAAAAGGTAAAACACAGACGCACCCTAGAGGGTTCAAGGTGTGTGATTGCCGAGCTGTGGCAGCTGTAGCTGGCTTCTTCCTGTCCACTGAAGACATTGTAGAGTTTGAGTTGACCAGTGCATGTGCCCAGCATGAGGAAGCGCTCTCGTGCAGAGAAAGCACAACACATGAAGCCACTTTCATCCTCCTCCGCTTCTCTGAACACTGATATCGGCCTAAACCTGGACACCCCACCCAAAAACACATACAAATCGGTGAATTAAAACCTAACCTTTCTGTTTCTGCTTGCACACATTGGTTCTTTCTACAAACAGCAGAGAATAAGATCCAACTTTTCATTCACTGAAAAAACTGCATTGACTTAAACAAAACTCGAACACATACAGCATTTTCTTGCTCTTACAGTACCTGCTGAAGATGAGATGTCTGTCGAAGCAGCCCCCATCAACTCCCCCGTATTTGGGGTAGACTACCCTGCGTGTGTGTCGTGCAGTGAAGTTTGTGGGGGCCTGGCGCCTCTGCTTTGGCTCAGGACACTGGTGGGGGGTGAAGAGACTGAAGGGGGGGCATGTGGTCACCGGGTTCTTACAGCGTGCATGCTGCTCCCGCAGGTATTCCGTTATGATACTACGAACAGAAATATATTACAGTTGTATAGACAATTTGAACACACTCACAGCCACTCCAACGTTTTGCTGATTTTCTATTGCAGTTCTATTTAATTTTTAATTATTAGCTATGATTTACCATATTGGAAAAACAAGCAATATAAGACTGTGCAGTAACTGCTGCACAGGCCACATTTTTCATGTTTTTTCCCTCCAAAAATGTTAAATTCAACACAAACATTATGCAAACAGTGGGCATTAAAAGTGTTTTCTCGGTATAGAATGTGTAAACTTATTTTCAAGGAGAAAATCTACAAAACAACTTGCCCAGGAGCACTCAAACTTTAGCAACTGTATAGTCAATTTGCCATTTCCTATAGCGCTTGAGAAAATCAATTACTAAACGATCACTTTAATTATGTATACATACATAAATAAAAGCTGGCATCTTGTTAATCATTAGTTGGCTTAACAAAGCTTATGCTTCTAATCTAATGCTGCATACAGAGACCAGAGGCTGCAGAGCACTGGGGCTGTCAAACACTAATTACTCACATCTGTTTAAGTAGTTAAAAAAAAGTCTATTTACTCAAATCTAAGCTTAAAGATATTTTTTTTCATTAAAGTAGTAATGTACTTTCTTATAACTAAGAATTGATAAAAATGACCTCCATCTCAATATATTTACTACTTTGAATAACAACTTCAACCTGAACATGACAATTATGTGCACAAAGGGTAAACAACAAACTGCCAACCACGTTCACCTTATTTTCATCCCTGACAGCCAGTGAGAGGAAAGGTGGCTTTATGTTACAACCAATTAGTGTTTAAGTCACATATACACCATTAGTGGTTTCAACACCTCTGTGATTGTAGCCTCTCGCCTTCACATTGCTATGGCAAGTCTTCTTTCGAGGGAAATTGGATCTTTCCACATTTTGCTATTGCTTGTGTTAGCTTGCTACATGTTGATTCACCCAAGCATTGCCCAGTGTAGTCGGCTACAAAAGTTCTCTGGTGCCAACATAAGCAATACTGCCGGTGATGCGCTTTGCCTGTAAACTTCCCACTCGACACACTTCTGTAATAAATCACGACATGGTAATAGTTGGAAGTCATTTCTATTAAGTGAGCCATCGAAGGAAGCGGTCATTTAAGCACAGCGCACAGAGAAAACTCAATTCATTTAGTCTGATTTATCATTAGAGGGAAAAGACGGTATTCTTTTTGATCATCTTTGAGCGATTAAAATGGTATTTTTGTGAGCAATGCAGAAGGTCTGATCTTGATAACAGCTCAGTTATAAAAAAAAAGATTTAAGACAAAGTAGGTGACCTGTTTGAAGAAGTAAAAGAAAAAAAAAAAAAAAGCAAGAAAATGGTCTTTTAAGATTTGAAAGACATTTTGTGCAGTGTAAATATAAATAAAATGATACATTATTGACAGTTATTAATTATTAGTAAACTTAATTACTAACAAGCTAGTAATTACACTTTGTGCTGATCAATTAAAATGACAAAGAACTGATTCATTGATCATGGAAACAGCTGCTAGCTGCAGCCATAACTTACTAATTTATAATTTAATGTTAACACATTTCCATGTTTTAATAAAACAATAAAACATGAATGTAAAGCTAAAACAAAACTGCATATAGAATTTCAGGTATGTTGACCAATTAAAAATGATGCCTTTACTCTGTAAAACAATACATTTTCCCAGAAAATAGATGTTTAAATATCTTGATACTCTTAAATTAATAAATAAATCCCACAATCTACAGGACTGATCTGGCGTTTCTGCATTTTATAATTTTACCAGTTTACTAGTGATAGTTAAATAATAATAAAAAAGCTTTATGCATTTCACTTGCGATAAATCATGTGACTTAATTTGTGCGTTCTATGGTGCATCTTCCTCACTGGGACGTGGACCCATTTTTTCTGTAAAGCTGCTGTGTGACAATGTGTTGTAAAGGGTCATATTAATAAACTTTGACTTGACTTTGACTCGCCAACCAAAGTCTCAACGCCAAAGTAGCACTGTTGGATAGGACTGTTGATATTGTGAAGTTAAAACTTTAATGCTAATCAGCACTGAATAAGTAAATAAGTAAAACCAGACCTATCAAGAGCTGGAGGGGATGGGAGATGGCGATCCATCTGTTTCTTCATGGCTGGACTCTGACTAAATGCCCCATGGTCTGATTTCTGCCTCAAAACTCGCAGCTTCTTCCCTCCTATTGCACAGGGGGACGGCCGCTCCCTCGAGAACACGATACGCCCAATCAGAGGGGAACTGTTAGTATGGTGAGATGATGCAGGCGGGCCTGGGGGCGGGGGCTGTGAGGTAGACGGGCGGGGCTGCGGGTGAAGAGGCGAAGTCACTGTATGAGGGGTGTGGCCTCCAAGCCGCGCCGCTACCCCATTCGCAAGCCGAGGAGTCCTTGGGATGGCGGCTGGTGAGGGTGGAGTTGCCATGGTAACAGGTGCAAAAGGTGCTACACCAGCATGAGCATGTGAATGCGTGTGGATGCCCATAGGTAACTCGGCCTCTTTTGTGAGTGCAGAAGCAGTATCGGTGAGGCCTTTTGATAAAAGATGGTTCCGAATAAGCAGCAGCAACTCCTTCTCGGGGAACGTAATACGTGACTGTGCAACGACATTCGCCCGCTGCAGCCGTGCTAGCGAAACATCTGTACCGATAAGTAGCGGCTTCCCAGACACCTGCTCTATAAGCTCTGCTGAATATTTGCAAAACCGCACATGCTCACTGCGTTTGTCCTGAAGCACAGGTTCCTTCATCAGCTGCTGGATTTGTCCACTGCTAAACAGCGGCAGCTTGCTGATGATCTGCCGCACTGTGGCACTACGCGCCAAACCAACTAGCGCTTTGCACGCGAGTGCTCGGATCTGGTCTGCGTCTGTGATGGGCATTTTGACAGTCAGCAGAGAGAGCAGTACTTTAATGCCGTTGTTGGACTGGACCACGTTCCACATTTTGGCCAAGACGCTCTCACTGGCGCGGTGCGTCTGGGGCAGGCGGCGGCGCGGGGTTCCAGCAATGAACTTGCCGATGCTGGACACACGCTTGTCTGGAGCGCACACACAGTTGATCACCACCTGCAGGGCTGACTTCTGGATTTCCGCATCATTGACGAATACTTCACCCTCAGCTACGACCAGCACGATGCTCATGCCTGCATATATACAAAAGCAACGATCACAAATTATCCCATAAACACAAACCACATCATATCTATGATGAGATATGTATGAAGCCTATTGTATTACTTGGGAACAAGTATTGTTTAAGTTTATCCGATTCTGAAATATAACACAATCAGCTCTTGGCTCATTTTAACTGTAGATACTCCTAGGTAGACTGAACAGTCATATCAGAGTGATGGTAAAGGTAGCGTTTGAGACAGTCCACCAGAATGATGGAGATCTTCCACCAGACAAAAGAAACAGGCCCAACAGCAAAAAGGCCCGATAGTGAGCCAAGTAAAGATTTTTTTGTGCTTTTAAAACAAAACTGATGTTCAAGTTTATTTCCCCTTCACTCTGTACGTTTACATACCATCTGCTTTCAGTAAAAGGACACTGTTAGTAAGGCAGAGCATTATCCCACACTTTTCTCTCCTTCCCAACTCCCACCTATAATGTGATGAAAGTATAACAAACACCATTTTACAACAATCCCTTACCTACTGTTGAGATGGTAGACCCTCCCTCATCTAACACAGCCACATTCTCAGCCAAAAGAAGCTGAGTTTTCGGGATAACAGTCAGGATGCTGAGAATGTCCAGTGCATATCGCACTGTGTCACTCCTAGGAGAGAAAATATTAACCACAAAATATCGGTTACATCCGTCAGCCAATTAAAACACCCTGAAACTTGTATATTACCATAAGGTAGGAAGGATCAAACCAGGGCTGGCTGTCAAAGATCAAGTTCGATCATTTATTTCTCTTTGTGCCAATGAATGTTAACATAAAAGAAACATTTTTAGGAAACTATATTTACTGAGTAAGCTTTGTAAACATGTCTTAGGGGGTTCCGTACTTATAACATTGAAATGCCACGTCATTCTCTCCTCGTTACCTGCCATAATACGTTCTCCAGTCACAGGCTATGGATATCAGCTGCAGTAGGAGCTGCACACAAGAGAGTTTGTGGAAGACCTCTGCAGGCTCCCAGTACAGGCGCACCGGCCCATACTCAATCAGGAACTCCACCATCTCAACCACCTGATCATGGGTGTAGGAGCAGGGCTGAAACACAAACAAGTAAATAAATGTGTGCTGATCTCTAAACATACTTCAGAGCCAAGAATCTTTGACCACATGTACCCTGAATGAAGCTGTTGATGTAAATATAAAGCTAAATGTTTGTGCACACGAGGGAGAATGAATGTGCCTTAAATGATGGCATTTGATTAAAAGACAAATGCAATAAAGTAGGCATGTGCAGACAGAGCTGCAGCTTATACTAAAATATTATAGCTCTAAAATAACAAAAACTTTAGTTCCAATTAATTTTTTCTAGAAATATTAATCCCAACTAGAGGAATGTCATCTTCACTGCAAAAAATAAAAATTAATAAAATAATACAATTGTGAAATACGCACATTATTTTATCCACAATAACTCAGATTCCCCACAAGGGGGTGCTATTAATCGAAACAGTTTATTTTCTGAAAGTAAGGTTCAAATCAATTCATTCTAAAAAGAACAAGCAGTCTGTACATCAGTCAGTAAATCCAAAGTCGTTTGGATTTCGTTTGCCAAGCGGACTTTTCTGCAGGCAAACAAAAAAGCCAAACTGTAGCTGTTCTTTCACAGGTGTGCGACTGATCTTCCTTGTATTTGCACAGGAGTAATTTTCCTAGCTTGTGTGACAATACTGTTGCATTTTACAGTCGTAATGTGTGCTGCTGGCAGTCAGTGAACAGTCATTTGTAAAGGGGATTTTAAGGAGACAACATACATTTGAAAATGTACTTTATATAGAGGAGTACACACATACCTTGTAGTATGGCTGGGGATGTATAGGTGCTCCTCCCTCAGTGCGCTGCAAAGACTGCTTGACCTGCTCCACTTTGATAGCTAAATGCGCCTCGAAGTACCTCCGCAGAGCCATGCATGTGTGCTTGGCTGTCTGTCTGCTGGAGAAGATCTCATCATCACTCAACAGTGCCCCCTGGTCTTCTGGGTTAAGGATCTCCAACGTGCTTATCTGTGCAAATACACAACAACAAAGAAAGACCCACAAGACCCGGCATATCAGGACAATGTGCCATGATTACAAGGGATGCAATATGTTTGGCCACATAGATCAAAACCCATGTCTTGAGTTCGTCTCCATATGTGTACACACGCACCAAGTTAACAAGACGTCGCAGGCCGTCTTGTTTGTCGAACAGTTCCAGCACAGCTCGAAAGGAGAAGCAAATGGAGAAGAACATGGTGGCATGGCAGCAGCCAGAGGCATGAGAACACTCCAGCAGCCACAGGGTATAACTCACAACTTCAGCTAGCAGAGAGTGAGGCAGCATACACACCTGCAAGAGACAGAAAACACTAGAAACTACAACCAAACAGCATAAAGTATCAGAAGTCCCCATGTTTTATACAGACATTTTCTGAGTCAAGACAGGATCATCCTTAGCAGTGCCTCAAAATTGTAAACAGGCTGCATAGACATGAAGTGTCTCTGAGGTCATGTTAAAGAATATTTTCCTCTATACGGGCTCATAGTATGCAAGTTTTAAACTTAAAAGGTTAAAAATAAAAGCCTGGCATCTAGGTGAAATGCATATATTGCTTTATTCTCAGGACCAATTAAATTACAGAAACAGAGGGGGGCTCTTCTAGCTTTGTTATTTGGCAAATTAGATAGCCAATTAAAAGTAATAAAAAAAAACAGTCCACAATGCAAAAAACGAAATTAGACTGGCAAGAAGCAGGTCTGATAAAGGTATGTAATCAAGAAGAAAGCTAGCGAGCGCTGCTTAAGCTTTTAGTCGTTTTTCTATCGTGACGTATAGAAATGTAAATGGGGAACGCAAACAGGCCTACAGGTGATTGGAAAACCATCCTCGCGACACTGCACCGTGGATTCAATCCCAACACAGAGAGAAGTTTTTCTATTTGTACAATCAACTTGCAAATTGAGAAGTATTTTACTAGTCGAGTTAGTTTAGTTTGTTATGTTTTTACTTGTGTCCATTCCAAACAGTGGACCAGTCTACACAAAGCAGCTGGTGTGCTTGTAAGCTCAACTGTGAACACCACCTACCCTCTCCATAGCATCCTGATTGTAGGCTAGGTAATACAGACACAAAGAGACTCCGGTAGCAGCCATAGAGGGCCGTGGGATTTCCAGAAGCTTCTGCACTCCACTGTGAGCCACAAACTCTGCTGCAAATTTCTTATGCAGCAAGAGAGAGGCCAGGTACTGCCAAAACAAAACAATAATAAATAAAACAGTTACACAGTTTGAATCTATATGGTCACTGTTTTATTGGAAAGCTCCATGAAACACCAGGGAAAAAAAACTACACCCATTTAGTGATTTCAATCAATATTTCCAATGTGCTTGACTCTAGGCTGTGAGTCAGCCTAGTCTAACCATGAGTCCAGATTACATAACATTGTTTATAGTGTTACCTTAGGACATGGTGTGTTACCTTAAGGGCCTCGAAGGTTAGCCGGACATCATTGGTCTGTTTGAGATCCATGTAATGCATGAGAAGCTCCCGAGCACCAAGCTGCATGAACACAGCCAACAGCTGCAGACAAAACAAACTAGTGTTAGAATCAGTTTCACTGTAATTTCATTCTTCCCATATCATTAAAACATCCCTTCAAATTTGAGCTGAATTTTTTTTTTTATTAAAATAATTAAATATTTTAGACAAATTAAAGAATTAGCATTTTAGGGCCAAGTAATTAATTCTGATTTAATTTATTTATAATTAATTTAATTCTGATGAATAATTCATTTCACTACTAAATGTTAAGAGTATTTCAGATCAGCTCTTCCTTCTGCTATGTATACAGCCTCCATCTATTCACATCCTGGCCCTTATTCATCAAAGTACCGTTATCACCATTATCATTGGTGTATTTGCACGGTCAAACTCATGTCTGGAAGTAGTGCATGTAAACTTGAGCCTTGATTTGACACCAGTCAAGAAAAAAAAAAAAAAACAAACAAAAAAAAAACAGCTAGAGCAGAAGCATCTCAAACTGCAGTAATACAGCATTTAAATTGTGTTATTTTAGGAAAATATTCACACTACACAATCACATAATTCTACCGACTACTGTCTTGCAACAACTGAGTTGTTTTGTTTGTTTCACATTTTATTATTTCCAGTTGTTTTAATTCTAGCATTACATTTACACTATATTTACACAGTTTAGTCATCAGGGAGCAGTGCACTCAGTGCTCAACCTCCACTTATGAGCACAGCCTCCGAATGTTGTTTTACTGGCTCCCAACGAAACATTTGCATGAATTAGAATGTGCTTCATGTAAATGATATGCAAACAAGGTACTGGTAGGCTGATGCTTGATTTCACGCACTGAAGCCAAACCATCATACACTTAATCTCTGCTTGCCTCCACCTTGTATGACCGTTTCATGAATCACATGCAGAGCAGTTTGTGTGTTATTAAAGTGAAATCTGTTCTCTTTTACGCATCTTTTGATGAATAGGGGCCATATTCTATGCGCTGCTTACAGTAGTATCAGAACATTTCGGCAACGTCAAATCAAGCGGACTTTTGACACCTTGCTTACTGGACTAGGCTTGGGTGGCTTGCTATTATCACTGCTTAACTGCACACTTAGTGCAAAAGAATTCAGGTACATCTAGTTATGCAGTGTTTAAGAAAAGCACCAAGTTAATGAGATTTGAGATGGAAAGATGGCAGAGTCACAAGATTCTGTGGAAAGAAAATGCTTAGTCTATGTATAGCACAGGATCACAAACCCTCCTATTAAAACATCTATTAAAAATAATTATACCTTATTTTAAAGAATACAAACAATAACACATGAGATATATGAAAGTGCTGAGCATAAATAAGCACTTCTTTTTTCATATAAGAACAATTATATCACCTAAGAGAATACTTAAGGAAAACCTCCCAACAGTTTCCAGATTGAATAATACCTAATCCTGCTCTGGAGCACAGAAAAGCATTACTGTTGCCTAAACACAAACTTACCTCCTGGTACTCTCCAAGAGGCGTGAGGTACTGCAGAATAAGGCGCTGCTCTATGCCAGGCGTGAGCGGGTACAGATGGTAGTTATTCCCGATCACCCACGGACTCATCTCAGACCAGCTGCTGTTGGACAGCTCGCTGAAACTGCGCTCGGGCTCCGACAGTGAGAAATTTAGCTTCTGCTTTGCCTTTCTTCCATTCTCTCTTTCTAATCTCTTTCTCCAATCCCTCACTCCCTCTCCAGGGCCATCATGCTCATCCGTCTCCGACTGGAGGGCTGAAGCAGGTTTCATCAGCCCTTTGACGCCCAAGTTGGCTCGCCCGCCGCTTTTCTGAGCGGAACTGGGCTGGGAAGAAATCTCGCCATCTGAATCGTGCACGAAGCTGTTCTGCTCCAAATGAGTGTTTGAAGGGCTGGTTGAGGCACAGGGGGAGAACTCGCCATCAACTGCCTCCTCATCCACCGGAAGGAGGGGCTCAAGGCTCTTGCGGGGGCTTGGCCGTAGGAATTCCTTCCGGTTTTCGGTGTCTTTCTCCTGGAGCTCTCGTAGCCTCTGCAACATTAACGGAACCTACAGAGGAAATGCATCAATGAGCCAAGTCACCGCGAACCAACTCTTCACATTCACATGAAGTTTAAGTTGTAACAACAGTAAAATTCCATTCAGCTCAACCAAGAAACTGTAGTGTCCTACATTTTCCTTATGTCCCTCCACGCCGAGGTATATTTAAAGGTATAATATGCATGTAGTTTTATTTATCAAAAATATTTCATTATAGTTCATTTTCAAGCTTAGTCATCCTTAGAATTAAACAGGCTGCTTTGTTACTGTGCCTTTAAGATATGCAAATGACCTCTGATCTGACTGGCTGCCTTTTATTATGCCTCATTCAGTCTGGAAAAGCAGTCCTTAAAAATGTCAATGCAAATTTCAGGCTGGAACTGCTGTAGCCTAGTTTCTATATACAGACTGGCAGTTTACACAAAACATCAAACTCATCGTAAAAGCAAGGATTTTATTTTACATTATATGGGCCCTATATTTGAACAGTACTATGGGAAAAGCAGGGACCTCTTGAGAAAGAGCCTGAGAAAAGCTGGTGATGGACAATCAGGAGTAATATTTTTATATGGGCTCTGCATTAACTGTCTGCAGTTTCTGGAGTATCTGACACCACAAAACGTGACGGTGTGAAGGAGCACACACCAGCACAGAGTTCTCCTCACGGTAGTTGGCAGCAATGTCTTGATTCTCCATAGCCCCAGCGAGGAGACCTGTAGCATAGATCCTTAGAGGCTGCTCTGCTTCCCGGGCCCATTTAAATAAGCGCTCCACAATCCCCTCCTATAAAACAAGAGACACAGAGATTTACAGTCTTGCTTTACTGTACATTCATAGAGTCAGGCTGCATAGAAAACCTATGCTTAGTGAGCATGTACACTGGTTAGAGTCAATCATTTAATATTTAGTCTAAACCAAGGTGCAAGATATGGGGGGGTCCAGGACCTCCTAATTAAGCTCTTGGACCCGATGCAGGTCTCAATCTACAATAAACTTGTATGACGTTATGCTGTTCAATAGAGGAAAACAAACTCAAATACAAATGTACAGAAACGTTCTTGTTTAGCTGCTTCACCCACAGTTGGTAAGGTTTTGTCTTTAGTATTCTTGCCCACCTAGAATTTGCCTTAGGGTGGCACAGTGGCAAAGTAGATCTCCCTTTTGGTCCTCCAAAGCCTTGCCACTCTAACTATACATAGGATTCCTCAGACAAACTCTACAATATGCCATTGTATATTTGTAAATCTGAAAACCTGCTCAGTTCCCCAAGAGTTTGGGTGGAAAGAGCGAGTTTCTCAAACGGAAGACCAAAGACGAGATGTGGAATCTCTCAGTAAATGTGTGGGAGAGTGCATTAGCAAACTAGAAAAGAGCATTTCAGGAAGAACTACTAAATCATCAGTACCGCTGTGGCGAGTGAGTTAGCAACCTGCCCCCCAGTGTGCCAGTGTGCTCTAAGCATCTTTTGATTCCTACTCAGAAGACGAAATTATCTTTCTTACCTTCTCCTGAAAGACCACTGCAGTCTCGAGGCCTGGCATGATGTTCAGCAGCAGTCTACAAGCTACGGTGTTCAGAGGGACTTCTCTGCTTGTCATGACATACGAGTTCACCAACTACAACACAAACGCAATTAGCACACATGCTGCCTGGCATCAAAGCCTGCATCAGTGTTTGCTACACAACCTGAACATGCTACAAGCACTGAAAACTCCAACTGCAGGTGACTGAAATGCAAAATTTGATTAGGGGAAAAAAAAAAAAAACTATTAGTTGTGTTTAACTGGATTTATAGCATCTTAGCATATGAAAAGTAATGTAATTACATCACCCAGCTTTATGGACCATATCGCTCTCCAATTCAATAACTACTGAGAAACGTAGCATTTCTGTGAAAATCTGTGAAATGTGTGATTTTTGGAAATCTAATGTTTTGTCCTCATGAATTTAGCAGGGCTGTAATTATGTCTGAGTAGACTCAACTGACTGCGTCTCTTACCGCATTCATGAAGTCGTCATTCTTAAACAGGATCTTCAAAAGGTGGCCAAGCATGCACTCGGGGTCTGCCCGCCCTAAGTGAACAGACATCCAGAACAAAGACATGAAAAACACTCTAAAACTACCCAAAACAAACCTTCAGCAAAGAAAGTAGTCATGACAGTAACAGTTGTGTCAGAGAAGATAAACGCAAAGAATACAAAGCCAGCCACAAAATACCTGGATGGCGGTCATCAAACGGATCAGGATCGGCCTTGTGATACACCTCGGTCTCTCTCTCGACAAGCTCAGAGATCCTGGAGATCAAAGAAAGAAAAACAAGAGAAAACAAACAAAAAATAAGATCTGAGTCATGACATTCAAGTCACCGAGCAATCGCTCGCTGCACCAGCGCGCTCTCTTACTTGGTGAGGATGTTAACCAGGTCCTGAGTGCTGCCTTGCTGCTCTCGCTCCCACTGCTCCAGAAGAGCGGTCAGCTCTGCTTTGGAGTCCACGCTGCCCTCGGCAGCAGACGCCATCCCCCTGCCTAAACGACACAGAGAGGAAGAGGCAGCTGTCATGTCGGCTGTTTTGGGGTCTGGAGTACAATGAAACGAGCCAGCGAGGCGAATACAATAAAAATGCAGCAAATAATAAAATAACCATCACAGCAGGAAATCTCAACTGACTTAACCGAAAAAATGAAACGCAAAGAGCAAAGCAAGTGGGATTTCCTGACCCCTGTGGCTGAGACTCGAAGACAGACCCTCTCCAGGGACAACAGGTGAACAGCAGGCGCTCTAAAACAAACCCCGCCACCTCTCTCCCAAAACACTGGGGCTAAACGGCCCTCACGAGACTTTCGGCTTCTCAAATAAAGTCGAAGCTGACTTACTCTGATTATTTACGCCGGAGAGAGGAACCCTACAGCTCCTACAGGACCCTGTCCAGCGGCTCCAGCGGTCATTTCACTCCCCGAGAGGCCAGCCTCGACTTACACACGCAGTCGAATGTAAACCCTCGGACCGTTGACCACCTCAAGGCATCGGTGCCTCGCTTTGCTGGATCTTTTCAAGGCCGTCAAAGTGACCCGTTTGTAGGCTGACATAGCAGCTAACCTAGCCTAGCTTAGCTAACCGGTTAACGCCACCGTTAACTCGGCGCTTTGGCTCTTTAGAGGACGTGCAGCAGGTCCAACCGCCGGACCGTTGATAAAACCAACCGGTCACACACACAACCCCGTCCTCGCCATACGAGCAGGTGCCCAGCCACACCGCCGAGGGACCCTGACCGCACTCCGGCAGCTGGGCTCGCCTCAGCCGAGGGGTCGAGCGGACCACGTTAGCTCGCGGGCAGGACCCAGAACACAGTGCTCGGCTAAGAAGCGAAGTAAGACCGTCGACTCGCGGAACACGCGCTCGTTTACAGCGCCGGACGGCCGCTTTAGCCAGCTAGCCGCAGCACGGCTAACGCTAACAACACAGCTCAACGCTCTGCAGCGCCACGGGCGCGTAGCCACATGCTAACTAGCATGTAGCGCGTGCTAGCGCGCCCTACCTCAGTTCTCCGCCCAGCCCTGCCCGCTGTTCTCGCTCCACTCCCTCTGCAGCTGGGCGAACGGAGACGGACGGGCTGGTCTACTCGCCCAGAGCGTGTTCAGCGCACAGCGCGTCTTCCCGAGACCCGTCAGTGTCGGACCGCCGCGGGCATGAAGCTTATCATGGCGACCACGTTCCGAGCGTCACGTCTGCGCGACCGCGGTCGTGTTTTAATGACGCAGGCATGTTTTCGGCTGCGCTGCGAATGCGGGCCGCTGATTGGTCAGTGCTCGCCGCGATGTACAAAACACGGGTTTGGTTCGAAGCGCCCGTTTCATGAATCAATGAATCAATGAATCGATTTACAGTTTTTTTTATAAGCAACTCCAGAGGTGATCCTTTTTATAAGTGGTCATCACTTGAGTGGCCTTTTTTTTTACATACATTGAATTTAGTTAACCCTAACCCTAACCCACAAACGGGGAAATTTCACCTCCGCATTTAACCCATCCGTGAAGTGAAACACCACATACACACACACTAGGGGGCAGTGAGCACACTTGCCCGGAGCGGTGGGCAGCCCAATCCGCAGCGTCCGGGGAGCAGTTGGGGGTTAGGTGTCTTGCTCAAGGACACCTCAGTCATGTGCTGTGGGTGCTGGGGATCGAACCCGCGACCTTCCGGTCACAGGGCCAGTTCCCTAACCTCCTCCTTTTTTTTTTTTTTTTTTTTTAATAAGCAGTTTATCTATTTGACCAATAAATGATTTGTGCTGTAGCTAACGTTTTGAACTAAAGCGGAGAGGCAAATGTTTACGCTACACATCCAAAGCTTACTTTGTTTTTTTTCAGTCAGAGCAGACCCCTGCACAGATCAGCACGCCGTACACAATGCTAAAGTAGTACAGATAGCTCCAGTGTTGGGGTCACTACTCAAAACATTGGTCCATGACACGTTCCTGTTCATTATTTTGCTTCTATGTTACCCTGTATCAAATTATCTCATAATATTGGCAGATACTTTTGTATTGGCAAATGATCTGCCAATATAGTGTGATAATATCTCTAAATATAATTACTTAAGTAATAAAATGTCTAAGTTAAATAACCTTATAATAGTTTTACAGCAATCTTACAATAATAAATATTAGATATAACAAGTAGTTTAACTAAAGGTTAAGTGAATTTTGTATTCAGTCAAGGGACACATGTTCATGGCTTGGCGCAAAGATTGTTGCTGCACTGCGTGAAGAGCTTTGAAAAAGAGTACCGTGAAATATCGCAATGAGACGTCAGTCTCCTCATAACAGAACGAGGAGGCCAGCTACAGTCTACAGAGAGAATGTAAGCAACTTCAAAGAGATTGCTCTTCATTTCTTACAATGTAATATTGTAATGTTTTTAATATTGCAACAATATAGAATTAGAAACAAACACACTTGCCCAGAGCGGTGGGCAGCCCTATCCACGGCGCCCGGGGAGCAGTTGGGGGTTAGGTGTCTTGCTCAAGGAGACCTCAGTCATGGACTGTCGGCACTGGGGATCGAACCGGCCACCTTCCAGTCACAGGGCCGGTTCCCTAATGTCCAGCCCACAACTGCCCCTGTGTAGTATTGTCTGGTATGTTAAACTGATAAAGATTATAATTATTTTACTACAAGCCATCAGTCTGCAGCACGGCTGCAGGATTTCATTCTAACCAACAGGGCTGCATGAGAAAATCGCATTTTCATCGATATCACGATACGAGCTTCTGTTTGAGTGTGCGAGGTAGTAGTGGCTACTGTCACAACAAGCATGTTTGTAAATGAAACAAAACAAATAAATAAACAACACAAATGTATTTGTTTACATGTGCACTCTTTGAAGACATAAGCCAATCCATGACTCCCATAGTGCACCACACAGAAGTTCGGCCAGTTTGTTTGAAGGCCGAGTTTAAACAAGTGGGTCAGGGGTGTTTCAGCTTGTTTTGAACGAGAACATGCAGCCAGCAGCCTTGGGCACTGTGCACCCCTGCGCTGGACGCTTCAAACAGTTCGATTCAGTACGAGTCGGTTCAGATGATTCACCGGGAAGAACCGGTTCATGTGAACGTCTGGTGGATGATGAAGGACGGAAGCAGGTACACTGGACTCACCTGGTCGTCTCAAAGCCGAGAGTCGTATGCGTACTATCATTTTCTGAGTTTATTCGTGCTTGGTAATAATCCTGAAGTTTGTCTGGCAGCGTAAAGCCGCACATTGTTGACTCGTGACAGCTGCCGTGTTGAGATAAACGTCAGAGGCGGAGGCAGGCGGGGGGAAGGGTGTGGAAATGACCGCGTCTAATAGAGTTTTAATCACACTGGCAGGGACTTTTCAAACTCAGATACTGAAACAAGGCTGACAGAGGTGTAAAATTCAGGTCCAGAAAGTAAAAATCCTTACCAGGATTTTGTTCCCACGGCCTGGCTTCTCTAGTTAGATCAAAGCACCAGGGAGCTTGGAAGTTGGAAGAAAATCCTGGGAAGGATTTTTACTTTCTGGAACGGAATTTAAGTCCGGCCTTCTGCCATAACCGAGAAATAAAAGGCTGATATACTAACAGAATAGACTAAAGCTCGCGCGTTGGGAGAGTTTTAGAAATGTATAAATATGTATTTCACTAGATGCATTAAAGGTGTCCAAACTATTGTACAGTATTTACAGCCATAAAACCATAAAGCAGTACCTTTTCACAGCAATGTTGAGTGTAGAGTTGTTTTTTAACAAGTGCTTCGACTACGCTCCCTGTGTTTTCACCATGGTAAACTAACATTAGCTAATATTGGGGATTTTTAGGTCAGCTTTAGTTTAAATACATAATTTTCGGCTCATGAAAATAGGTTATTAACATCCTTTACTTTATATGTCTCATTTTTAAGTAACGCTTTATTTAAAGACCAACTTTGAAGAATTTCCATAACTTATCACCAGTTCTGTTTTTTTGGTCACCTAGGACAACAGCGCTTTAACAAAACAACAGGTAATAATAATAATTAGATTGGGAATAAAATGATATGAATGGCCACGGTAAGATACATAGTCTATACGAGGTCATACACTATATACACTATACACTTAAAGTCTAGACGGTTCACACTAATCCGTTCTGTGGCATTTTACTTATCACGATAAATCTAGACGATGAACATGAATAGGTTGATCATTTAAAGGGAAGAATCCTCCCTGGGTAATATGCTCCTCCCACCCTTATTTTCTTCCCTGATCACAAGATCAGGCCAAAACTACTCTGGACATATTATTGAAAAGTTGCGATCTAATTAATTTGGAAAATTTGATCTGGATTACTGCATTCCTGAAATTGATTCCCTCTCATTTTGTCCATCCATCCATCATCTTCCGCTTCTCCGGGGTTCGGGTCGCGGGGGCAGCATCCTGAACAATGAGGCCCAGACCTCCCTTTCCCCAGCCACTTAAACTAGCTCCCTGGGAGGGATTCCGAGGCGCTCCCAGGCCAGCTGGGCGATATAGTCGCGCCAGCGTGTCCTGGGTCTTCCCCGGGGTCTCCTCCCCGGTGGACTTGCCTGTGACACCTCCCAAGGGAGGCGTCCAGGAGGCATCCTAACCAGATGCCCGAACCACCTCAACTGGCTCCTCCCAGATGACCGAACTTCTCACCCTGTCTCTAAGGGAGAGTCCAGCCACCCTGCGGAGGAAACTCATTTCGGCCGCTTGTATTCGCGATCTCGTTCTTTCGGTCATTACCCAAAGCTCATGACCATAGGTGAGGGTGGGAACGTAGATCGACCAGTAAATCGAGAGCCTTGCCTTATGGCTCAGCTCTTTCTTTACCACAACAGACCGGTAAAGAGCCCGCATCACTGCTGACCCAGCACCAATCCGCCTGTCAATCTCCCGCTCCCTTGTACCATCACTCGTGAACAAGACCCCGAGATACTTAAACTCCTCCACTTGAGGCAAGAGCTCATCCCCGAACCAGAGAGGGCTCTCCACCCTTTCCCGCGTGAGAACCATGGCCTCGGATTTGGAGGTACTGATCCTCATCCCGGCCGCTTCACACTCGGCTGCAAACCGATACAGTGAAAGCTGAAGTTCACGGCCTGATGTCCCCAATAGGACCACATCATCTGCAAACAGCAGCGATGTGACCCTGAGGTCACCAAACCGGACACCCTCCATCCCCTGACTGCGCCGAGAAATTCTATCTATTAAAATTATGAATAGAATCGGTGACAAAGGGCAGCCCTGACAGAGTCCAACTCTCACTGGGAACAAGTCTGACTTACTGCCGGCCATGCGAACCAAACTCCTGCTTTGTTTGTACAGGGCCTGAATGGCTCGTAGCAAAGAGCCATGTACCCCGTACTCCCAAAGCACCTCCCACAGAATACCCCGGGGAACACAGTCGAATGCCTTCTCCAGATCCACAAAGCATATGTGGACTGGTTGGGCAAACTCCCATGAGCCCTCTAGGATCCTGGAGAGGGTGAAGAGTTGGTCCACTGTTCCACGACCAGGACGGAACCCACACTGCTCCTCCTGAATCCGAGGTTCGACTACAAGCCAGACTCTCTTCTCCAGTACCCCTGCATAGACCTTACCAGGGAGGCTGAGAAGTGTGATTCCCCTGTAGTTGGAACGCACCCTCCGGTCCCCTTTTTAAAAAGAGGCACCACCACCCCAGTCTGCCAATCCAGTGGCACCGCCCCCGATGTCCACACAATGTTGAAAAGGCGTGTCAGCCAAGACAGCCCCACAACATCCAGAGCCTTGAGGAACTCGGGACGGATCTCATCCACCCCTGGAGCCCTGCCACCAAGGAGCTTTTTAACTACCTTAGCGACTTCGGCCTCAGTAATGGACAAGCCTATTCCCATGTCCCCAGACTCTGCCTCCTCACTGGAGAACGTGTTGGTGGGATTGAGAAGGTCCTCAAAGTATTCCTTCCACCGCCCAATGACGTCTTCAGTCGAAGTCAGCAGCACACCATCTCCACTATATACAGTGCTAGTGGCACACTGCTTTCCCCTTCTGAGTCACCTGACGGTTTGCCAGAATCTTTTCGGAGCCGACTTAAAGTCACTTTCCAAGGCCTCACCGAACTCTTCCCACACCCGGGTTTTTGCCTTGGCAACGACTGAAGCCGCAGATCGCTTGGCCTGTCGATACCTGCCAGCTGCCTCTGGTGTCCTACAGGCCAACCATGTCCGGTAGGACTCCTTCTTCACCTGGGGTGTCCACCACCGGGTTCGAGGATTTACCGCCCCGACAGGCACCAACTACCTTGACACGACTACAAAGTCAATCATTGAACTGCGGCCTAGGGTGTCCTGGTGCCATGTGCACTTATGGACATCCTTGTGTTCAAACATGGTGTTCGTTATGGACAAACTGTGGTTTGCACAGAAGTCCAAAAACTGAACACCACTCGGGTTCAGATCAGAGAGGCCATTCCTCCCAATCACACCCCTCCAGGTCTTACTGTCGTTGCCCACATGAGCGTTGAAGTCCCCCAGTAGGACAATCGAGTCTCCAGGAGGAGCACTTTCAAGCACTCCTCCCAAGGACTCTATGAAGGCTGAGTATTCTGAACTGCTGTTCGGTGCATAAGCACAGACAGCAGTCAGGACCCGTTCCCCAACCCGAAGGCGTAGGGAAGCTACCCTCTCGTCCCCCGGGGAAAACCCCAACATACAGGCACCGAGTCGAGGGGTTATGAGAAAGCCCACATCTGCCCGCCGCCTCTCACCATGGGCAACTCCAGAAAAGAAAAAAGTCCAGCCCCTCTCAAGGAGATTGGACCCAGAGCCCAAGCTGTGTGTTGAGGTGAGCCCGACTATATCTAGCGTATATATCACCTAGGACCAGTTTGCCATGGGAGTCCCTACCAGGAGCTTTTGCTCCAGACAACATAGCTCCTAGGATCATTCAAGCACACAAACCTCTCCACCACGATAAGGTGGTGATCCATGGAGAGGCTCTCATTTTGTGAATTTGGATAACAGTGATTTAGAGTGAGTGTGTGTGTGTGTGTGTGTGTGTTGGGGGGCATAAATGTTTCTTGTTTGTTTTGAAGTAGGTGGCACAGTGCTGCAGTGGGTAGAGCTGTTGCCTCACAGCAAGGAAGGCCTGGGTTCGATTCCCCGGCCAGGCGACCGGGGTCCTCTCTGTCTCTCTGTCTTTCCTCCCAAAGGACATGCAGTCAGGCCAATTGGACATGCTACATTGCCCCTGGGTGTGAGTGTGTGAATGACTGTCTGTCTGCCCTGCGATGGACTGGCGACCTGTCCAGGGTGTCTCCTGCCTTCTGCCCCATGACTGCTGGGATTGGCTCCAACACTTTGACGTGACCCTGAGGGAGAAGCGGCTTAGAAAGTGTGTGTGTGTGTGTGTTGAAGTATAAATGAAAAGTAGAAAGGCCCACTTTTTGATTATTAGCCAGAGTTAGGCTACATTTTAGCCTAGGTTTTTGTCTGACACATCATACAAATGATACTTTTGTGTAAAACCTAGATGGTGAATTGATGGGATAGTCCTGCAAGGTGGTGCTTTT
Source organism: Pygocentrus nattereri (assembly GCF_015220715.1). Classification (NCBI taxonomy): domain Eukaryota; kingdom Metazoa; phylum Chordata; class Actinopteri; order Characiformes; family Serrasalmidae; genus Pygocentrus; species Pygocentrus nattereri. The sequence goes on from NC_051239.1 coordinate 18,786,262, forward strand.
ACAGTTTACTTCTCTAACTGTGTGTTGGGCTATGCATCCTGTACTTGCTAAACTTGTGCACAATTATGATTTAGCTTTACAGTAAGTGAGAGTTGCTCTTCAGAGGGCGTTTACCCCTTTTTCCCCCCTTACCAAATATTTTCTGTTGGTTAACTCGGAGGCGGTATTGCTGACTTGGACACGGAAACACAAGTAAACAATTCTATATTCATCATGATTCGCTTTTATTTACAAACCTCAGAAAAAAAATAATAAAAACAAACAAACAAAAGAGAATCAGAGAACAGACTGAACAAACGTTCACGTTCGACGCACAGGTCAGTTTGATTCGAGTGCTTTCAGAGTGTGTTGTATATCTGACCAGTATGTCTAGGTCTTTCCTTGCTGAACAGGACAGAGATCTGCTCCTACACCTCAACTCTTTCGCTAATAAACAATAAATACCTCCATTCAAGTAAAGAGTAGTAAGCAAAGAAACGCTGATGAAACGCTGGGGCGTCTTGCTCGTCTAGGCCATATCGTTCTTGGAACATGGTCAAGCTCTCTGTCAAAGTCACTGCCTTGCTCTGGAAATTCATTAAGCCGCTGACAACAACTGACCCTCGTTTATTGGTCCATAGGCTTTCACATGCTTCCGCCAGGTGGCATTCTCACACACACACACACACACACACACACACACACACACACACACACACACACACACACAAACACACACACACACACACACATCCCTTCCATCAGTTACAGCTGAGGCATTTTACTGTGAGAATGCGAGCCCCTCATAAAAACAGTGTACAAAAATAAAAAAATACAAACAAATAAATATGCATCATTATAAATAAATTAATTTGGTAAACTGTCAAAGAAAAGGAGAAAAACACAGGTAAATTTAACTGCAAAAAATGGATACGAAAGAAAAAAGAGAAACAAATCAGAGAACAGAGTGACGACAAGTCACACAATAAGGTACGATTCAGACGTTTCCTGAACAGTTGTCCAATCAGATTCAAGCACACAGGAGGTGAATGTTTTGCCCCAGAGTGGGGGAGCAGGGCAGTGTGGGGAACAGGTGGGCCTGACTGGGACGTTGTCTGTTTTCAGCATTATACAGTATCCTTTTACGCAGTAGCAGTGTTCATATTTGGTGTCAAATGTTGCAGGACGTACAGCATAAATTTAACTGGAGTGCAATTCTCCCAGTTCACAAGACAAAGGCGAATTCCAGCATTTCTTACACACTTTAATTTGTGATGATGTTCAGAAAGTTATTTGTTGTATTTTCATGCAAGTCAGAATGATTTACAGTGGCGGTGATAGGAACCAGAGTTTACTGCCTCAGAAAGTTACCTCACAGAACGTTATTACATGAGGTGGTTATCAATTCGTGGTGGAGAGATGCATGCAGGGCTCTGAAAGGCAAAAGAGCCTCAAAGGAAAACTTTATTTTTCAGATTTAGCACTATTTTACCATTACTAGCATATTAAGAACTCAGAACATACGTGCAGGCTGACTGGCTATTTTGGATACTACATAAAAAAGGCTATTTCTGTGGTATAGACATTGGATCTCTGGTTCCCATTACCACCACTGCAAAGAAATACAAGTACATTTCTGTACAGTGCACCTTTTCACATCAAGCCAAAGGACTTTGCTTATATATCAATCATTGAATTATACAGAAATGTGGAGAAATGGGTGGAATTCCCCTTTAAATGAGTTGTTTCAGTGTCCTTGTTGATTTTGGAATTTGGTGGACTTGGATCAAAGACAATGATACACTGTTAAAAAGGGTTCTTTGGAGCGATTCCATAGGTTGGTTCCCTTCAAAACATTTCAACAGGTGGTTCTTTACAGAACCCTTTTTGTAAACCCGATGTTTGAGTGTGAAGAGCCTTTTTAAAAGTTTAAAGAATAACATAAAGTTATTCTTTATACCAATTGAAGGTTTTTCATAGAACCCAAGGACACCTTTATTTTTAAGAGTGTACCCTCTTTGGGAAGAGGAAATGTCCTTTTTTGGCACACCTTTACATGAAATGATTTGATTTTGGTTTTAATTTGTGCACATTACGCAAGACGCAATGGGATGTTTCAGCAACCATGTCAGGCAAGGAGGGGGTGAAAAATGTATGACAGGACACAGAGACTCATATAAAGAGACTAGGCAATGTTAGCATGTCTTAGCTCAGGCTTGAGAAAGACTACAGGGTGAGAGGTAGGCATTAGGAGCAATGCTCCTGAACCCTGCACCCTTACCATTACATTCAGTGAGGCCGCAGCACAAGGCATCCGAGTTTTAGCATACCTTCGTTGTATCAGTATCACGCTTCGTTGCCACTCTGTTTTGAAGTGATTTAGAAAATAACTTTCAACTGCTTCTGAATGGGACTAATTCCCTTTGTCCTGTATCGTAGTAGGCTGAAATAGAGTTCACCTGCTTATGACCAGTGTCAAGAAACATTAAAATGTTCAGAAAACACAAAACACCATTCATCAACATTAACATGGTTCAAGAAGGGAGTGGTAAGCATATTCACACACATGAATGAACATAGTCATCAGTCTAAAGTCTGTCTCTAAGGCCTGTGCTGGCAACACTGTGGTAAAGGCGGGAAGTAAATATACATTCTTTTGTTTTTAAGGACTTCTGTTTATATTTTCTCCTCTTTTTTTTTTTATTCTTAATGTCCGTCAGTTGTGAGCATACAATCTTCACGCCGTGTTCCCATTTTTTCCAACGCTCCAGGCTCAGTTGTCCTGTTACTGCAAGTGTGAAATTTGTAACCTTTTTCATTGTCATGATTACGACCGATCAAATCACTAATAAATATTTGTTAAACAATCTGAGATATTTTAATATCTGCTTACTAACTCGCTAACTTTACTAACCAGGTTTGTTACAAAACTGCAAACTGTTTGAGAAGAATCCACCTGGCTCCTCCTATAGGATGGGAAGAAGCACTGCAGGTCCAGTCCTAAACCGCTGCCTAGAAGAAGCCCTTAGTCGTCCTCCCTCAAACTCCCTCCCACCCCACCCCCTACCAAGCCGTAACTTCGCCCTTTTGACGTTCTTCTTGCTTGTCTTTATAAATAAAATATTCAGCATTAGGATTTTTCACTTTGTCCAGTTTTTCAGTCAGAATCCTCAACAAACTTTTGTAACCAGTTGCAACCAGTAATATTTTGGCTGGCTCAGCTTTGACCAATCACAGTCTTGGTTCTAGTGTCTTTTCTCCACATCCTTTTCCATGGGCCGTTAAAACCATTCTCCTTTTATTGGCTCACCACCTCAATGACATCATCATCGTTATTGCAAGCGCTTTTGTCACCCTTTGAGCTTGCTGCTCCGTTCTCTACGGCCAAGTGGGAATCATGAGCGCTGCCTCGTGGGCTGGAGGAAGCATAGTGAGGCAGGAGGCTGGAGCTGGCAGGCCCTGGCGTTGCAGCTGGCAACCCTCCGGGCAGCAACAGTGGGGGGTACATGCCCATGGGCTGCCTGTATGGCAGCGTGAACCTCGGAGGCAGCATGGCAGATACCCCAGGCCTCATCAGGAAGGAGGGAGCAACATTGGAAGTGGAAGAGGGGGCTGTGGCACTAGAGGTGGTGCTGCTGGAGGATGGAGGGGAGGAGCTGGGTAGAGCCCCGCCTCCTAAACCGTAGGCATCTGGAGAGATGGGAAACATGAGGCGGGGATCACCCATAGGGGCATGGTGTCGGTAGTAGGATGACCACATGGAGTTGAGAGAGCTTAGGAGGGTGGGGTTTATGGCTGGGTTGAGTGCAGGATTTAAGCCATATGCTCCAGAGAATGGGTAATTCTGTGGAGGATGTTGAGCAGAACCCCTTATCTCCCCAGCTGGTTGCTTAGGGGAGGGTTGGCTGCTAGAAGGTGATGTGGATTTGCGCTTGGTGCCCCGCAGGTCAAGGGGCACCTCCATGCTAGGTGAGGTAATATCATTTTGAGGCAGAACTTTGATAACACCCATCTCTGAGGCCTTCTCTAGATTGGCCATTTCTGAGGGTGGAGGGCTTGGTGATTGGGCTTTGGTGTAGCGCTGAAGCTCGCTCAAAATCTCTGGACTGTCTGGGGAGAGAGGTTGGGCCACGGCCTCAGGGGTCATAACCTTTGGCACATTATGGTCAGGCGACACACTGCCATTTGTGCTTTTGTTGATGGAGTTCTCCAGTGAGGGCGACATTTCTGTAAGAAAAAGTGAACAAGAGACAGTTTCTCTTTATTTGTATTCTCTGCTGTAATTCTTCTGAGGAATCCCTAGAGTTATCATCGTTTTGCAACGTTTAAGGGTCAATACTGTCGTCTGCCTTGTAATTGCTTAAGTAAAAAATAAAGCAAACAATCGGCAGAAACTAAGATGAGATAGTTAATACCTTTCTTTGTGGCGGAGCTGTCCTCAGCTTGTTTGGTTTTTCCAGCAGCCCGGATGGCAAAGATCCTTCCGTCACTCGTCCGAATATAGGTTCCTAAAAACGAGGCACAGAGAGACCCATGTTCACTCATACCGTAATATTCTGTTAGTCAAATATGTGAGAAAATAAGAAAAACTGAGACAAACAAAGAATGGATGAAATAATGAGAGGGAGGGATGGAGAGTCCTCACCTTTGGTTCCTCTGATGACATGGATGCTCTCGCCTGCACTGATCCTGGCCTGCATGTCTGAGGAACTGTTAGTACCAGGAATCACGATATCTGAGAAAGAGAGAGTCTGATTTTTAGTTTTGAAATTACCGCCATTTCGGCTTCAAGTACCTGGTGTGTTAATACTTAAATAGACCCCTCAGTCTAGTCAACACTACAAAATACTGCACTTCATGCTGTCCTTGAGTCACCGGCAGTTAGTTGGCCGATTAGCTAAATTAACAGTTCAGTGAATACAGAAATACGGATTAGAGATCCAGATTTGAAGACCTGTGATAGAGAATACAACTAATTAACCAACATTAGGGAAAAGTCTAAATCTGACACAGCACATACGATGTAATCGATTATTATGAACAAATGGACCAAAGGATGTTGGGAGAGCTGTTATACTATTACGTACTCCAACTGTGATATGACTGGAAGTGTTCAAACTCATTTGTAAGGCAATAATAGTTACATAGCCTGCATTAACCATGCACTTGGAAAGTTTTTGTAAGTACTCAAAAAAGCATGTTGTGACATACTGTAATGTAATTTATCACACTAAAGATAAATACTGGATAAATATTCATAACGCCCAGCCCTAAAGAACAAAATTGTGATTAGCAACAGTGAACTGTGGAGCCCTAGTGTTGCGATCACTGTGGGTCTTTCAGCTGTGAATTTGTGAATGTAAGCACCTGTGGTGATGACAATCTTCTGTACAAACACCCCTGCTTTCTGCAGGTAGGTGACAGGAAAGTTGACTGCAGATTTGGAGCTTGAGGCTGAGGAGGGGGCGGGGCCCTGCTCTGCCTGCTGAGGAATTGTGGGTGCTGGACTTGCTTGTGCTGAATGAATGCTGGCCGCTGGCTTATCTTCTTGTTGTGGAGGAGGCCGCCTGATGGGAGGAAAAGAAATGAAAGAAATCTTAAGAGCTGTGCTGCTTCACTAACAAAATGAGAATTATTGTTCTTCCGAAATGATAAGGACTAGCCCTTTACTTCAAGCATACGTAAAATATGTTTATAATGCTATGGATGTGATATGATGACTATTATGCCCCTGAGCCTGTGCTTTGGTTTGCTATTATTTAGCTGATTTGAAGCTGTAATCAGGAGTTGAGGAGTTGCATTTTGACCATTAAACAGTTTTTAAAGCTCTTCGATGGGTTTTACTTATATTGCGACTCTGTATGGTCAGCATTTTATAATGTATCAGAAAAAGAGCTGGGCAATATGACAATATTTATCATTAGCATGATAAATTGCATAACGATATGTCACAGGATGTTTTTCTAAGCATATTGTGGAAACTGATAGGACGGACCTCAATACCCAAATGCATATTTGATTAAAAAGAGAGCATAATTAGTCCTGTTTCATTATAATGTTGAATACAAATAATTGAATTCATAGTTTTTGGTAGCATTTTTAAAATTTGCACCACTTTTTCTGTTCTAATCTATTAGACACCAGAAAAATAAGTATTGTGCCATATCATGTATTGTAAAAAACATCTTGGAAGTATCTTGATATTACATTTTGCCATATTGCCCACACAATTAGAAACGTACCTGGTGCTACCTGCTGAAATGGCAATATATTGAATAAACTGTTAAAATCCTAACTAATTTAGTTGTAGAACCAGGCAATAATAACAACAGAATTAACCCTTACCAGTTCCTCTGGCTGAATGCAGGGATGTTGGTAAGGCTTTGGTCACTGGCTGGGTAGTAATGTGCGTATGATGGACGTGTGTAGGGCACTGATGCTCTCTTCTCCTCCTCGTAGCTCTTCTTTGCTGCTTGCTTCTCCGCGTTGCTCAGCTTGAGGTCCCGTCGGTCCATCAGTAAGGACTCATGGTGGAAAGGTTGCTGAGAGCAAGAGGAACCAAATGAGCTTATGATACTCAAAGTAAAACGACTTGTGCGTGTTCATTGGTACGGCTCTCAATACTGTCCAATTGTTTGTTTTTCTTAATACAGCAAAGTATACATTCCTTTAAACTGTAGTTGTTGTTATTTGTTAATATCTACAAAGTACCCTGTAACTGTTTTATATATATATATATATAAATAAAGAAAATTAGATAGTTATGACAGTGTTAGATGTGCATGCAGGAGCATTAGAGTGTTACCTTAGTGATGAGGTGGGGGTATCTCAGGCAGGCTTTCCTGATGACTGCCTCTATGTCTTCCTGTGGGTGGAGCAGGTACGCAGACTCTGCAGGATCTGGCTCCTCCTCCACAAAGTGCAGCAGAGACTCTACCTCACGACGAGTGAAGGTCAGAACGGGGTTCAGGTCATCTATCACTCGGTCTGATGGAATAAGAAAGTGAGATTAATATATATGCTGCTGTGCTGACTGATATCAGTCTAAGCTCACTTTTTTCCCCACGCCTGACTCCCATTCTGAGACGCTATATGATGTTTAAATTGCACTGACCTTCACTCTGTATACTTTTATACTATTGTACTATTATATTATACTATTTCTATATATAAGTATCCAGACAGCCCTTCGTATCAGTGAATTCAGCTACTTTAAAGAGCACCCATTGCTAGTCCAGGCATATACAGCTTGTGTAATCTCCATAGAAAAGCACTGCACATTGCATTAAATGCTGTGGAGGAGCCACACATGAGTCTAAGGTCACCATGCCCAATGCCAAGGGGTATAAAGCCCCCCAGCGCTGGGCTGTGGAGCAGTGGAACTGCATTCTCCGGAGGCATGGTGCTCCTTCCAGTGTCTTTGGATAAGCTGGGGTAGATTTTGTGATCCAGAACTAATCATCCCACATCAGTACTTGACCTCACTAATGCCCCTGTGGCTGAACACAATCAAATCCTCACAGCAGTGTTCCAATATCTAGTGTAAAGCATTGCCAGAAGAGTAGAGGCTGTTGCTGCAGCAAAGAAGGGATAAAGTCCCTATTAATACCTTTCATTTCTATATACTACCAGTATAATCATTACAGTAATTACTTAATTGTTACTTAATTATAGTAACATATCGCTGATGTCAAAGGAAAATCTCCAAAATGGTAACTTTACAGGAAAAGGACTTTACTTTTAATGTAAGTCAATGCAACCAGACCCTCATCCCAAAGTCATTTTGTCATATTTCTTTTGGTCAATTCATCATGAAATGTACACACAACGTAAAGGGCAACAGACATTTTCACATTACCTGAAAAAAAAACACTAGCGATATAGTTATTATAGCCCTTGGGTGTTTATGAGTTCTGTTGTCCTGTACTCTCATATAGATCTAGGAGCAGCTACTGGTTCTCTCCAAGTGGCCTACTCTGCCTTCTCCTGAGTTCTGGAAAAGCAAGTGGAAGTTCCTCATATCCTCGTTCATTACAAATGGTAAGCTTGTTTGAAACAAGGCAGTAGGGGTAAATGGAACATCTCCATACAAGGGAATCTTCACTTGACTGCACCCTATTGGAGGTAATGATATAGAAGGGATGGCACATAGAGTGAAGGACATCTCTTGTAAAATCTGAACCTGAAATAAGATTCTCTGCACATTGTGTGTCTATAGGGGATTCAAATTAAGCAAGAACAGTCGGAGGAGAGGAGTGAGAAAAGGAAACAAAGGAATATGCAGAATGAAATATGTATATGCAAGATTAAAAGGCTACATCTATGTATGCCAGAAAGAAAGAAATATGTAGGAATAAATTTCTGATCTGCACCCAACAAATACTGCAATGCCATGCATTAACCCCTTAAGCTGCAGGGACATTTTGGTGGAACCAGTCATCTGAAGAGCCCCTAAAAGCTACCAAACAGAATGTTATTAGATGAAACAATTATGAATATGCTACTTGATGTCTGCGACATTGTTTAATGTTAGTTTTGCTATAAGCTTTTGGCCTTAAATGTATTGTATAAAATCCGTTCATGGCAAGGAGGTAAATGCAGGGGGTTGTGAGGCGAAGTAGTCCACAAAGAAACCCCCTTTTTTCCGATTTACCACTATTTTACCATCAACATCACAACAACAGAGCTGGTTTCTTTACAGTAAACAATTTCACCTCAAAACAGCCAGAATTGCATTATTATGATGCAATAATTGAATTCCTCAGAAATGTGGAAAAAATCCCCTTTAAAAGATTAAAAAACAACATAACAGGGACAACAGTGCAAAAAACATGTCCATATAACACCTACAGGCAGTAATCTGCGAAGCACTGTATATCAACTGTATGGCATACACCCACTGATTCCTTCACATAAGGCGTTTTAATGCATCATCGTCACAGCCGTCATTGATTTCTCCAGTCAGCCAAAACATCAGCGTTGCAGATTCCATTGTTTACAAACAAACATACAAATCCTGTAAACCAATTACAGCTTACAATGGGAGACTGCATTATCCCCGACTTGTGATTCTCACAATCTCACACCTTAATGATAAGTTTGAATGAGACTGGGGTCTTACCAGACATTCCTTGTTTGGAGATCTGTCTGTCATATATCTTCTTCTCTAAGGTGAAGTCGCACACTAGTCTGTAGATGTGGCACTGTTTGCGCTGTCCATAGCGATACACGCGGCACACAGCCTGGGCATCATGACATGGGTTCCACGAGGCATCAAACACCACAACGCGATTTGCACCAATTAAGTTCACACCCAGACAGCCGGCCCTGGTGACATTCATACAAACAGAGGCATAAGTGACAAAAGCACGACGCAAATCTGTTTTGATCATTAAAAAAAGCCGGGCCACGTAAAGAATAGTTCACATATGTCATACCTTGTGGACAGCAGGAAGACCCAAGCTGAGCTGTTTGTCGGGTCGTTAAACTGGTTGATGAGCCTCTCTCGCTCTGAAGCTGAAGTGCTGCCATCCAGCCCTGAATGGAGGGTGAGACAGGGTCACTACACAGCCCACACACCCAAACAACAACGACATAAGGTTGTGATACTGTAGATGCAAGGACCTGTGTCATATACAGTACTTTAAAAAAGTCACCTGAGGACATTATTTATGGGCAGGTTGGTCGTGTGTTTGTGCTTGGAATACATATTATTAGACTATATGCAAACAAACATAAAGTTACAGTACAAATGTTCTCTTCAAAATAGCGGTTGGTATTGTTAAATTCCCTCACCAGCACACTTGATCTAGTACAATGAAGCATTAATTAGCCCAAACATGTATTGGATAATAACCACAAATTTACAAAGCTGTCATGATGAGAGAGGTTTGGAAAGGGTTCAAAAACACAGTGATGTATATAAAATCACTACTTTTCAAATAAATGCCACAGTACTTTATGTATAATGCACACATGTCATCTACAGTCATTTTATCAGGCCCACTTGCCATAAAGGTGAACTTTGTAGCTCTACAATTACAGACTGTAGTCCATCTGTTTCTCACTAGAATTTGTTAAATCCATTTGTTACATGGGAGTGGCATGTTATTGTACGTGTGGATCCCACACAGCAGTGATGCTCAAGTTTTTAAATTTCTGGGCTAGAAATCACCACCCAAAATGATCCAGCCAACAATGTCACTTTCACCGACATCAAAATATTTACAGTGTAACCCTTAATCTCAGGAACCAAACGGAAATGCCAGAGATGTGTGTAACTGAATGAATGAGCTACAAATGAGGCTTATCAGGTGCTTCCAAATACAAAGCCTGTGCGTCTTAAAGACCAGCAGATGGCGTTAGCGAGAAGAACATGCACTGAGGTTAACTTGAAAAAGTAAGTAACCTGATTGCCTTAAACTTTGGGTTCATTGAACCTGTAAGTTAAAGAACAAGAATCTGTGCTTTACATTCTGTTAACTTATTATTTAAAGGTCAGCGAATGCAAAATTTTAAGGAAGCCAGGTTACTTACTTTGATGAGTTAAAACACTGAATAGATTTTACAGTGCAAAAATAATGGCAATATAAAGAAAGCTTACTATAGTAGTTGACATTGCGGACCCAGGTGTGTTTGAGTCCACTTCCACTCTGGTCAGGCATCGGCCTCTTGGCCAGGAACTCTTCGATAACTGTTAGAGTGGACAAACTCTGGCTGCAGAGCATGTGTGGATGTGTGTGGATGGGAGAAAAAGAGAGACAGAGAGACAGAGAAATATGAAACAGAAGCACAGAGATTACAATCTCGCTTTTTATGTTAAAATGTGTGATGTATGTGTGTATACATGAGTGTGTGTGTGTGTGTGTGTGTGTACCTGAAAACCAAGACTTTGTCTCCCTTTCTCACACTTTCATCAATAATGTGAAACAGCAACACCATTTTGGCTGAGTTCTCCAAGATGCCAGTCCTATAGCCTGCCATAATGTCTTTTGCCTGAGAAAAATATAAAAAATCACATGTCCATTTAGAATGACAGCATTAAGTGTCTATTTTCTCAGTTTTCAGCTTTTTTTTTGGTTATTGCTTACTCAGATATCAAAATTAGCCTGAAACTAGTACCAAAAGCTTTAAGTTATCATGGGGCCATGTGATCAGGCAAGGAATTTTAGCAAAATGACCCACTCAGTGTGCATTATCTCTCACATATACAACACCAAAACACTGTAAAATGTTTTGGATGGTTGGATGCATGAAACTTACCCACTCATATGTAATAACTTGATTGGCTTTCTCCTGGAGTTGACTCAGACTCAGTCCTCCCTCGCTATTGGCTGAATCGCAGGGCTTACCCCTCTGATTAGTAGTTGAGCAGCGGGCACTGCTGGCGGTGATGTCCTCCAGGTCCAGATCCTGCTCATTGGCCAGATTCTCCTTCTGAAGTGCCTCATACAGGACATCAGGGTGATTCCAGATCTACACACGCAAGTTGCAACAACAAATAAGCATCAATGACATCTTAGAGCTGACATGCTTATATTCATTGAACAACATTATCTCCCACTTCCTTGCACACAACTCACCTTGCAGCAGATGCAGAAGGCTTTGAGTGGGTTAAGGCTAAGCCAGCCAGTATTGCCAGCCTCTCTGAAGCGGTTCATGAACTCGGTGTATAAAGCTCTCTGCAGAGCCGACAGACGCACTAGGATAACATGCTCTCGCTTCTCCGGCAGATGAGAGCGCAGCACGTCATGTCCACGTCTTCAAAACAATACGAACAGAGACACATATAGAAAGTGTGTGTTAGCATATAACTCCAAAATAACATCTCATAAGGGTTATTTAACGAGATGGGCCCACCTTTCAAAAGTATCACTCCACCTTATTTGTCTGTAATGTAGCAATGACAACAATAAAAAAGCCACAACTTTATTACAAGTATCTGCTGAATGGAACTACACTATATTTCCAAAAGTCTTCACTCACTCATCCAAATCATTAAATTCAGGTGTTCCAATAACTTCCATGGTCACAGGTGTATAAAGCCGAGCCCTTAGGCCTGCAGACTGCTTCTACAGACATTAGTGAAAGAATGGGTCACTCTCAGGAGCTCAGTGAATTCCAGCGTGGTACCGTGATCGGACGCCACCTGTGCAGCAAGTCCAGTCGTGAAATTTCCTCACTACTAAATATTCCACAGTCAACTGTCAGTGGGATTATAACAAAGTGGAAGTGATTGGGAATGACAGCAACTCAGCAGCAAAGTGGTAGGCCATGTAAAATGACAGAGCGGGGTCAGCGGATGCTGAGGGGCATAGTGCGCAGAGGCGTACATCACCAAGCGCAATGCAAAGCGTGGAATACAGTGGTATAAAGCGCCGCCACTGGACTCTAGAGCAGTGGAGACGTGTTCTCTGGAGTGGCCAATCACGCTTCTCCTTCTGGCACTCCGATGGATGAGTCTGGGTTTGGTGGTTGCCAGGAGACGGTACTTGTCTGACTGCATTGTGCCGAGTGTAAAGTTTGGTGGAGGGGGGATTATGGTGTGGGGTTGTTTTTCAGGAGTTGGGCTCGGCCCCTTAGTTCCAGTGAAAGGAACTCTTAAAGCTTCAGCACAAAGAGATTTTGGAGAATTTCAAGCTCCCAACTTTTTGGGTACAGTTTGGGGAGTTTGGCCCCTTCCTGTTCCAACATGACTGCGCACCAGTGCACAAAGCAGGTCCATAAAGACACGGATGAGCAAGTTTGGTGTGGAAGAACTTGACTGACCTCAACCCCATAGAACACCTTTGAGATGAATTAGAGTGGAGACTGAGAGCCAGGCCTTCTCATCCAATATCAGTGTCTGACCTCACAAATGTGCTTCTGGAAGAGCGGTCAAAAATTCCCATAAACACGCTCCTGAACCTTGTGGAAAGCCTTCCCAGAAGAACTGAAGCTGTTATAGCTGCAAAGGGTGGGCCGACATCATATTAAAGCCTATGGATTAAGAATGGGATGTCACTAAAGTTCATATGCGCATGAAGGCAGACAAGCGAATACTTTTGTCAGTATAGTGCATATTGACAACAAGCAACCCGAGCAAGCAGCAACAACGAAACCAAAACGCTCCCACAGTCATCAACGAAGTTGTGGTTAGGATGCCGGGAGGCAAAACATGGCTAAGCTAGCCAAAACATATGAAGAGAAACAACTGAAATTTCATCAGTTTCATAAGGACATTGCTAGTCCCTGCTGGACGTTTCAGTGAACTGTAAAATGTTTTCTGATGTTGCTTTTAAATGTATTGCACACATGTAAAGTGTGTTGCCAGTTCTCGCAATCTATGAGCTGATATGCTTACACTTCACAACTGCAATGTAAACATCCTGAAGTGTTTGTATTGCAATACTTTATTAAGAAAGCTTTACATTTAGCAGCTGTAGATCAGAGCTACTGCATTGTTCCTCACAAGGTGTAAATACAATTGTGCTAATGAGTTTTTGCGTCACACATCTCAAAATCTAATGATAAAAATCAATAACTGGCAGAATTGGTGGTATAATAGTAATAAGATACTCCAGATTGTGCCATACACACTAATACAGGTGCCTATAACTGCAGCACACCATTGCTAATATTTCTCTTGTATTTCTGTGTAATTCTATTATTTATGCAATCTAATGCAGTCACAACAATCAGCACCAATCAACATCTCATTCAACCTCCCCCGCTCTAGTGTCATTAGTTGTGCAACAATGTGATTATAATCTACACTTTTATCATTTGGATTTGGTGAAATAAACAACATTATAGGTCTTTACATTACAAATTCCACTATTAATGCCTTTATCAACATTATTTTTACAAATGAATAAAATGAGCAATTAGCTAACATGAATATCTGATAATCTGAATAATATGCAGTTTCAGATATTAAGGAAATTAAAATTAAATGGTGACTTTTTTATGGCTGTGTATTTCACTGAAAATGATGACAAATGAATTGTGTTATCATGGCCTACGGAACGTGACAGGGCTACTATACTATTACTATCATATTTTAATAGAAACTGACCAGCTTGATGAAATGACTGAAATATCATTCAATATAATTCTCTACAATTCAGTGTAGAAATCGTTCACTGCCATAATCTTGCGCTGCATTCGCTGCCTGTCTCTCGAACTGACCTCTGAACGAAGCCTTCCAGTAGGCTGTGCAGCACGTGGCTGCGGTAGCGCATGAGTTGAAGGTCCTGTTCCGTACTGTCGACGCACTGGCCGTTCAAGATGGGCCTCTCGAACATGTTGCTGAACTCCTGGCGTGTGCCCAGGAAGTCAGGCCGCACAAAGTCCACCATGCACCAGTACTCCAACAAGTTGTTCTGCAGCGGGTAGCCAGTCAGTACCACCCTGCGGCGCGTGTGGATGCCCTTCAGTGCCTGGGAGATGCTGGCATGGCAGTTCTTAATGCGGTGGCCCTCATCGCAGATGACCACATCTGGACCAGGCTGAGAAAGGGCTCTCTCGATTCCTGGAGATGTTTGAGAGAGAGAGGGAGGAAGAGAGAGATAGAGACAGACAGAGAGAGAGAGAGAGAGAGAAGGAAAGAGAAAGCGAGAGAGAGAGAGGGAGGAAGAGAGAGAGAGAGAGATAGAGACAGACAGACAGAGAGAGAGAGAAAGAGAGAGAGAGAGAAAGAGAGAGAGAGAGAGATAGAGACAGACAGACAGAGAGAGAGAGAAAGAAAGAGAAAGAGAGAGAGAGAGAGAGAAAGAGAGAAAGAGAGAGAGAGAGAAAGAGAAAGAAAGAGAAAGAGAGAGAGAAAGAGAGATAGAGAGAGAGAGAGAGAAAGAGAGAAAGAGAGAGAGAGAGAGAGAAAGAGAGAAAGAGAAAGAAAGAGAGATAGAGAAAGAGAGAGAGAGAAAGAGAGATAGAGAAAGAGAGAGAGAGAAAGAGAGAGAGAGAAAGAGAAAGAAAGAAAGAGAGAGAGAAAGAGAGATAAAGAGAGAGAGAAAGAGAAAGAGAGAAAGAGAGAGAGAGAGAGAAAGAAAGAGAGAGAGAGAGAGAGAGAGAGAGAGAGAGGGGAAGAGAGCGAGTGAATTTAGCAAATTTCATTTTATTTAAAGGCTCTTAAGTACTTTTATGCACTAAAACCAGTCATAATTTACTTCTTACATAACCTCTCTTAATCCTTTAGGCTTAATTATTTGAATTAAAATTGAAATAAATGAAACAGGCTGTTTTATTTAATGTACCTTCAAAACTGATATTTATGAACTTCATAGTTCTGTTCGGATAATCTGAGCTGCTTTCGAAGCCATTGTAAAACAGCTTCTCCCTTCCTATATAGAGCACGGAGTTCTGACATTCTGGCTTCTACACCCAAATAGTGCAGAGTTTGTCCAGAAGGGAACTGTGCATATGTGGCTGAACACCAAACGCCTATTTATTAGACAAAATATTCACTTTTTGGGTGCAGAAGACAGTATTTTAAGGTAAGGACTAGGAACTCCAGTGTGGGGAAATGGAGTACACAACGTTAGATTGGTGTTTACTGAAGAAAGGAAATTGCACACAAGTGCAATCGACAGTCATCACTGTGTTAATTAAAACATAAAACATGCTATACTCTGATCTTTCCCTCATATCACAGATGTGATAAAAATAAGATAAAAGTGTATATACTATGCTTGCCGACTGAATGTTCTTGTCCTCCTTTAGCAGTCATGGATGCAACAATAACATATTCTGAATGAACTGCAGTTCTAAGTGGAAGAATTATGTATTGCAATTCAATTATTTATTGATATTCATGTATTTTATCATGTTTTATGTTGCCTGTCGTCTTATTAAAGCAGTAAGCTGTGTCTTGCAGTGATTTTATCAAGGATAAATGGGTTTTAAGGCCCTTACCTGTGATAAAATCACTAACAGATGGCCTCTAGGTGCTTATTGCTTAATCCTACATGACCTCGTTATGAATGGCTGCTCTCTATTGTGCCTCATTCCAAAGGCTGATTCCAACGCAGCCAGGTACAGCCCACTGTTGAATAGCTTTCCCCTGCTTCCACTCTAACAGCTCTCCAACAGACTGTCTGCAGTAACAGAACTACTTATCACTTCAACTAGAATGAGTGGACCAACCTGTCATAACCTGAGACTATGTCAAATGACATCACAACCACGAAGAAATCAAAACAAGTTCATTTCGTCCATCTATGTGGACTCTACTGACTGGCAAGTGACTATTATGTTTTTAAAAATGTAAGTACATCGCTGACAGCCTTGATTCTGGTGTGAAACAAATACATTTTTTATAGAATAAATGACTTTTTCTATGCATTGAAGCTAAAATGATACGTGTGCAGTTACCAGGATACTTCCAGGTTTCCTCAAGTAACGACTGACAGTCATCACTGACCTTTCAGCAGCTCTTGTTGGCGGTCCTCCTCATCCAGGTCGATGATAGTTGGCCCGCTCGGCTTCTTGTTCTTCTTTTTCCGCCCGGCGACGAAGCTTTTCTTGAGCGAGAGCAGGCGGTACATTTCATAACCCATTAGCAGCACACCGCCGTCTCTGTACCAATCTTCAACCACCTTAGCACGAGTGGATGTGGTTCTGTAGACACAAAATATACACATTTCCTTCTTCTGTTGGCTTTTTTTTTTTTTTTTTTTTAGCTAAAAGGTTTTCTTATGAGTTGTCACAATGACAATGTGGTGTTTGTTGACAAGCGAATTGATTTATAACACTAAAAATGCGGCGCTTGTTATCAGGTTAACTGTCTGAACGACTGACTGACCCACGTGGGTTACCAAGGAGATACAGCTTTTACTCAAAAAATGTGTAGCTGTGATATAGATGTATGTTTTTATACAATGACCGTCTTTATATATTGCGCTCCAGTAATTACACTGCAGTCCAGCACTGTTTTAACTATCCCAGCTATATCGTAGCTGACTAAACATATGCTAAAGTTAACATATTAAAATATTTCCAGTTATTAAAGTTAGATTTAATAATTGCGTACCAACACTACTTATTAAATATGGACGCAAACGGTGATATTTCCAATCAGGGAACAGCTCCAGTCAAACGGCATATTGTTGATTTTTTAAGTGAAACAAGTATACATTCTCTACAGGTACCAGACCTAAATAAGGCATTAGTGCACAATTTCCATTGAAAATAAAACAGAAAATATTTCATGTGTCATAACTTGCACTGGCAACATTTTATGCTTTATTTTCTTCCACATGTCAAATTCAGCGTAAAACAGTAAGTATGCAGTAAAATGTAATACACCTTCATGGTGGAGAGGTACTTGCAGGATGTTGTAAGGCAAATTGGTTCCCAGATAAAAGCATATGATTTTCAGATTTACCAGTATTGTACCATTATCAACAGTGTATATAAAAACCACTGGAAAGGAATCTGAGTCTGTAAGTTTAACTAAAGTAGAGCATTTCAAAACACTATGAATGTCTTGTTTACATCTCAGTCATTGAATTATTATATCATTAACATTTCGGGGGAAAATGTGGTCTGCACTTAAGTATAGCACATATTATATTGTATGTTTTTCCCTCAGCAAATAAACAGAAGTTGTGCAGTAAACATTGCGGAAAAGCCATCATTACGTTTGCTGTTATTTTCACCTAGAAAATCAACAAATGAAGTTATTTGATCTGGGGTGTTCAAACCTCTGCACACTACATCTGGCTACAGCAAGGCCTTGATGACAAATGTTGGTCAATGTGCTCTAATGTGAGTGAATGAACGTTTGTGTGTACGTGCAGGAGAGGTCACTAGTTTAAGTGCAACACCTTGCTTGCTCTCTTGTAATAAGAGCTGAGCATGTTGGAGTGTGGCAAAATAAAAAGTGGTGCTTTTAAAGAGATAACATGGTGGACAGAGAGGCAGTGAGATTAAGGGAAAGAAGTGGGCCATAGAGCAGATGTGAGTGGGCAGGATAGCTTGCTCAGAGATATCAAACTGTGAAAAGTGAATCATCAAACATTAATCAACCCAGAGAGAGCCCTTATGCTCTTCGCTGTAGACTTGACTTTTTTTTTTAACAGAGGTACAGCGAGCCATCTTCGCTCTGTTTTGAAAACCGTGCCCAACTTTTCATTTTTTTTAAGGGACAAAGTTAGTCACCGCTCTTTTCAGGGAGGCCCATATGTTAGCAGAGAATCCACTGGGAGTACATTAGAGCATACTAATTTATCAAGTTCTGAGCTACGGTCTCCGGGGAGCATTTATTAGCCCACAAGGAGCAATACGAAATGCGGTACAAGCAGTGGGCAATGAAAGGAGCTCCACTTTGGGTGTTACTTTGTTGAGATGAGTTTTTGAACTCAACGTAACAGTTTAATCTTGCTTTGATCATTATGTAAACACTCACAAATGAACAGTAGTAGCTATACAAAATACTTTGTGTCAAAGCTAAGTTTGCAACAAGTGATTGGCTCAAAAGAATGATCCAGTGAAAATCAAATGTATACGGTTTTCCAAACGTAAGTTATTCAGTTAACGCCCTATTTAAGCTGGATTAGTTTCACTAGAGGATGTCCGGTAACTCATGGGCAATTTGAGTGGCTGATTCGTAAGGTGTAAAGGATCTGTGCAATTTTCCCATATTACCCCCAGATAGCCCAGATAAAAACATCCTCACATGTACATTTTCACCAGCATCGTGTGACAGGTGCCACACTTCTGAACAATAAAAGCATGCTTTGGGGCTAAATGGCAAATAGACTTGCATTTGCAAGCACTAAAATTACAGCATGTGCCCAGGTAAAACTAATACAGCTCAAATAGGGCTTCAGATATTTTTGCCGTTCAAACTCTGGCACTTTACTTTAGAGCTGGAGCTATTAGACTAACATTGCAAACAAGCTCTAGAAGTCAATAGTCACTCAAAACTGAATACATGCCCAAAACCTCCCTCAACAGGCTCATACCAGATCCACATCTTCATTAAGGCTGAGCAGAACTGTCAAGATCCTGTTTGGATCAGGATTTCTTAACCACTGAGCCACTGAGCCACAGACCATGAGTGGGCTGCGAATCACCCTCTGGTGGTCCTTGGGTCTACACTGAGGAGGAGCAAGTAGTCCTAAATGGTCTGGAGGTGGCTTTTTATATCATAAAAATCGGGAGAAAATATTGAATTTAATAATAAGAAAGAAATATAAATATTTTTAAAATGGTAAACAATATTAACATAAGACAGCACACAGATCAGCTCTGTCTATTTATTGCTTCCCTTGGCTGGTATAAAAATGGTTGCTTTACAGCACAATATGATTTACTGTGAACCGTAAAATTGCACATGTAGATGGACGTTGGCAGCTGTTTTAGACTACAGGGATGCTGTGCCAAATTCCACCTACTCTTCATGTGCATTCATGTCGTGCAGGAATATGGACACTAATTGAAAGTTTAATCCTACACTCTTGACCTGAGATAGAGGTTTAATAATAGAACCAACATTTCGAATGTTATACAGAATCCAGGAATCCTTGCCGTGTCTGCACTTGAACAGGATTCATATTCTGCAGGGCAGGCAGCACAACACTGGCCGCAGTGCTCAGCTCCACAGTGACGCTTTATTCATTTTTAAAGCCTGTAGTAAGTGATACTGTGTTCTAAAGCACATTGACAAGCCTGTGAGTTCTTAATGTAGATACGGACGTGGTTTGAGTGGGTTGAGAAAAGTTTTCCAAATGTATTAACAGAAAAAAAATGAGGGAGACTATTGACTTCTAGCCTTGCAGCCTCAGTTCTAAACTAAAGAAGCAAATTTTGGACACCTGATTATATATATCTATATTTATATTTTATAATACTTTAATTAATATATGCATATTTAACCTGTTTGACTCTCCTTATTGCCTTATAGCAAAATTAGTTAATCTGCAAGGGCCTGCAAGACAGCCCACTCTTTAATTTCACACTCTTATTAATACATAACTTGCTTTCTTTTAGGTCCACTAAGTCATTTATAATAATTACTAAATAATGCGTTTTAAGATTAATAACTGGACAATAAGCCTATAGTTTAAGGGGTTAACTGTGTTAGTATGTAATATTATGCATTTTCCTATAAATATTCAACTTCACAGCTACATTTCCAGTATAATTAGCTTAATTAGTTAAATTATATATAACGTCTGTGCTAATAAACTTCAATCTGTCTGAGAGTGAAGTAAGGAAAAAGGTGTTAATACGATCTTTGCAACTCATGTGGGTGTTGATGGGTTTTTGAATACATGTGTGTGCTGCAGGCTGTTTCACTTGTCTTCATCTTTGAGGAGATGCAGTTCAATTTCCAATTCTTGATGAGCTTAGTATATATTAAGCATGTGGTCATGAACTTTAATCTGGTTCACTGTCAACCAGTAAAGTGAATTAAACGGCCCATACACATTTTTTTAAGTAAAATGATTTATATAGGTTATACAGTATATAAACACTGTTAAAGTAGGGTTTATATTCGGAAATATAAATTGCAACTAAGCTGCAAAACCAGTTTGTGAGGTCACAAAAAATCACATTTATGTAAATCCATCTTTATAGCCTATGTATATGCATATGTATATGCATATGTATATGTGTATATATATATATATATATATATATATATATATATATATATATATAGTTATATAGTTATATAGATATGCCTCTTAAAGGCACAGTAACAAAAACAGCTTGTTTCAAAACCTATGCAAACATTGTAAGTGGACAAAAAACAAAATAACTATATCCATTAAACAGGTACAAAACACAAGAAAAATGTAGACTATGGGCCCTTTAATGATCTTTACAGCTTAAGCATACATGTCTATGGGTCTACATGTATATGTGTGCTGAAGGATGTTACTTTCACTCACTTGTGCTCATCATTGAGGATGTGCACCTTAAAGGTGCGAGGCGTGATGTAGGCAGGGTCAGTGTCAGGGGGCAGGGCTTCAGGGGGCGGGATCCACAGGTTAAACTCTGCCAGCCAGTTCTGCAGCGTGTTCACCTGCAGTGAGCAATGCGAAGCAAGAATAAGGGAGAGAGTGGGAAAGGGGAACAAATGACCGAAAAAGAGGATCGACAGAGTGACAGAAGGAAAGAAGGAGAAAGAAAGAATATGAGAGAGGGAGAGGGTGAGAGATGGATAGAGGTCAGGCCATGTATATGTATACGCGATTATGTAAAATGCTACACATACACACACAATCAAATAGACACGCTGGCACACACAAACAAGTACACACACACACACACTCACAGGGACGATGGCGAGCACGGTGTGCGCTCCGGTGTGGCGCAGGACGATGTCGATGAAGGAGATGACCTGTAGAGTTTTACCCAGGCCCATGCTGTGAGCCAGGATACAGCCGGACCCAGAACCGCTGTGAAACCGCTTCAGCGTTTCCACCAGATTATCATACAGAAACCTGATTCCTCCAATCTGAGAGAGAGAGAGAGAGAGAGAGAGAGGGAGAAAGACAGACAGATGTATTAACAGACAGAGAGGAAGACAGAAGAGAGAAAGTGTGAAAGAAAAGTTAGAGTAGAAGACGTTTTCGAAAGGAGGGGAAAAGAGTGAGGGATATAGCGTGGAGAGAGAGAAAGAAACCATCAGTTTATCAGTTAGTAGTATTTACTGAATAGAGCCTTAGTATCTGTTGACCAATATTTGTTGATCAGATTATCTTTGTTGTAGTAACAAAACCTCAAAACTCCATTTTCCACTGTTCTTATTTTATACCCTTTAAACAGAGCTACACTGAAATGCCTAAAAACAAGATTTTACACCAAAACATTGATTCTGGAGATACTAGGTTTTCTCACGACACTGATATTTTGGTGTTTAGCTGACTGACTGTTGGACTGAGTGACAGACTGGCTGACAGGCTGATGGATCACCTGGTGAGGTTTGACAGCGCGGGAGAGCTGAGGGGAGAGGTAGAGGTCACTTTCGTCTGCTGGGTGGTTGACATTGATGAGGACACGCCCCTGAGCATCTGGTTGGTTGAGAGCATCATTAACGTGTGCTCCACTGCTTTCCCCAGTGGCAGCTGACTCCGCATCCTCATTGGTCGCTTCACTAATGATGTATGAGGCGGCGTTTTCACCTGAGCTTTGGTCTGTGAGACACACACACACACACACACACACACACACACACACACACACAGTAAATGATCAAGTTTGTGTCTCTGTTTCAGTAACTGTGATTGTATTTGGTCTAAATACGAGTGTGCATGTACAATACTAGTACTGTGCAAAGGTTTTAGCAGCTGGGTAAATTAATGAAATGCCTTTTTAAATTTAAGCAGTAAGTATCTGCTAAAAAACACGAATATTACAATATATGTTAATGTGTTTACTTAACCATTTCTAATGTATTTCTTGTGGTTGGGGGCATCCAGGGGAAATCAGAATTAAAACTTCTGTATTTCTAACTACCTCAAAAAATATCAATTACTTTTTCCAAACAAGACATTCATGTTACGTTTTACAGCATTAATGTTTACTTGGATTTACTGTAATACTACGCATTTTTAAGTAGTGTTATGCAGTGTTTTTATATAGCATTTCATGTATTAGTGGTGTCAAAGTTAACATGTTAATAACAGCAGCTTGGGTGCTGTTGCTGTGAATCAAAGGCTGTAGCTCTCACATTCAAATACAGCTTTTACATTGCAAGTTTCAGCTGTCTCACTTGATAAGATCCAGCTGCTGCCATGGTGAACTTATTTAACGCTGAAGGATGCTCAAGTCTACAGTAAGGCATTAACTTTAGAGAGCCACTGTTGCTCTGTGTGTGTGTGTGTGTGGGTATATATATACACACACACACACAACCCCAATTCCAGTGAAGTTGGGACATTGTGTAAAACATAAATAAAACATAATATAATGATTTGCAAATCCTTTTCAACCTAGATTCGATTGAATACACTACAAAGACGAGATATTTAATGTTCAAACGGATAAACTTTATTGTTTTTTGCAAATATTCACTCATTTTGAATTTGATGCCTGCAGCACGTTCCAAAAAAGTTGGGACAGGGCAACAAAAGACTGGGAAAGTTGAGGAATGCTCAAAAAACACCTGTTTGGAACATTCCACAGGTGAACAGGTTAACTGGAAACAGGTGACTGTCATGATTGGGAATAAAGGGAGCCCTGAAAGGTTCAGTCGTTCACAAGCAAGGACGGGCGAGGTTCACCACTTTGTGAACAGTTGCGTGAGAAAATAGTCCAACAGTTTAAGAACAACGTTTCTCAACGTGCAGTTTAGGGATTTCATCATTTACAGTCCATAATATCATCAAAAGATTTATATATATATATATATACATACACACACAGAGAGAGCAACAGTGACTGCACGTAGTTGCATGCATAATAGTAGTAATAGACAGTAAGCTGAAATATTGTTTAAAAAGTCCAGCAGCACTGCCTCATCTGTAGTAGTTGACAACCTATGAGCTAGTTTGAGGAACAAAGCTTGCTTCTGCATGTCTCCTGTATGCCCTCAGCTGCCACGCAGACTGCCAGCACACCTACGTTTATGAGCTAAAGCATGTAGTAACCACAGCAGGTTTTAGATGATAACCACAATTAATAGAGTTACGTCAAAGACAGGTGTGGAAAAGGTTAAATGAACATATTTACATATGTAAAATTACTATTTATTGCATTATTGGTATTTATTCTAATATTAGTGTTTTCATGAGAAAATAAATGCTTACTGCCCAGATAAAAGATACTCTCTAGTTTAGTCAGATTTAATATATTTACCCAAGGAATAATAAGTTACACAAGTGTGCATTTGTTGAGATGGAGAGGGGGGAAGGGGAGAGAGATAAATGTGTGTGTGTGTGTGTGTGTGTTGTGTAAGTGGGTGAATGGTGCTTACACAAGCTGGATTTAACAGTGAGGAGAGGCTTATGTAACCTAGGCAAACATGTCAATGTTGAAGGCTGGTGCACAACCAACAGCAGACACACCTCTGCTCCACAGACCCAGTTTTGATCACACACACACACACACACACACACACACACACACACACACACACAAATATCTAATCTGATTTGAAATCTGACTTTGCCAAATATGCTGTTCATTGTGTGTGAGTGTATGTGCGTGTGTGTGTGTGTGTGTGAAAGAGAGAATGTTCGAGAGTGTGTGTTTGTGTATGTGCGTGTGTGTGTGTGTGTGAAAGAGAGAGAGAATGTTCGAGAGTGTGTGTTTGTGTATGTGCGTGTGTGTGCGTGTGTAAGAGAGAGAGAGAATGTTCGAGAGTGTGTGTGTGTGTTTGTGTGTGTGCGTGTGTGCGTGTGTGTGTATGTGTATGTGCGTGTGTGAAAGAGACAGAGAATGTTCGAGTGTGTGTGTGTATGTGTGTGTGTGTGTGTGCGTGTGTGTGTATGTGTATGTGCGTGTGTGTGTGCGTGCGTGTGTGTGTGTGTATGTGCGTGTGTGTGTGCGTGCGTGTGTGTAAGAGAGAGAGAAAGAATGTTCGAGAGTGTGTGTTTGTGTGTGTGTGTGTGCGTGTGTGTGTGTGTGAAAGAGACAGAGAATGTTCGAGTGTGTGTGTTTAGGGAACAGCACGTCCAGTTGCTCAGCACCTCAGTTTCTATCCAAGTTTAATCTCCCTGTATGTGTGTGTGTGTGTGTGTGTGAGTGTGTGTGTGTGTGTGTGTGTGTGTGTGTGTGTGCGCGTGTGGGTGTGTGTGTGTCCGGGTCTTCCAGCAGTCTTTTATATAAATCAGCTGACTCGAGTGTTAATGTCTTTGATTTTAATCCTCCTAACTAAACCCTCACATTGGAGATTCACAAGTCACTTATTACGAAAGTCGATCATATGACTTTATAATGTCAAGTTTCATAAAGCATTATAATATCTGTTCATGAGACTATTGTAAACACAAATGCTGTAATGCAATATAACACTCTATAACAAGTTTCTTATCGTATTGTGGTTCTATGCTTGTTCTAAAACCTGTCAGAGTCAACCCGGTTTGAAGTAAAGGGCCTTGGATTATAGAAAAACTTCGGTACCAATTTGGTAGAATGATCCATAAATGGGTGTGTATGTGTGTGAGGGTCTCACCTCTTTTAGGGGCAGCTGTTGCTTTAGTGCTTTCTGTGGCACTGCTGGTCTCCACACACACTGTGCTGTGCTTGGCCTCACGCTGTGCTGCACTCACACACACATTAGCTGGAAAAAAAATTACATGGTTCATTACTTTCATGACTTTTATCACAACAGGTACAGTATGACATGCCTTCAGTGTAGGTGATATGAACCCAAATTTACATCTCAAGATTTCTAATCTCCAGACAATAATGATACCATTTCACAATATAGAAAATGAATATACGTCTGAAAGTATCCAGACATTTTGACTATTGCCAACACAATAATGTGCTCAATGCCCAATACCAATAAATCTAGTCATATTGTGGAATATGCTGATAATACATAATATATTGAATTTCCTTTTTAGCAACACATAGCTTTCTACTGTATCTGTGTGTGTCTCACTGGTTGTGTGCACTGTGTGTGCTTATCACTAACCTGCTGTGAGTGTGTACTCAGGCTGAGGGGCTACAGTGAAGTCTTTCTTCTGATGCTCCAGACGCTTGCGTCTCTCCAACTCCTCCAGTTGGGCCACTTTGGTAACTGCATCCAACTGGTGCTCTTTCAATAGTTTCCTACAGAGAGAGAGGGAGAAAGAGAGAGAGAGAGGGAGGGTGAGAGACAGGGAAGGTGGGGGAGTAACAGAGGTTCTAACCTATTTGGCAGCCAGTCAGAAACACTGCCCTGTGTGGGCTTCTGGGCCTGACTCATTAATGTATCAAACACATAAACACATACACTCGCATTAAACAGCCAGTAAAGTCTTCCTGGAAAGAGCTCTGTTCCTTCCAACTTCCAATTTTATGTTAAGTCATGAAAGACAATTGTTTCCATGCTAATTGGTGATGTGGTTGACTCCCACTGTCACTTCTGCAATGCCGAAAGACTTCCATAGAAGTCTACAGAAATGAGTACGGGTGTTCAGCAACACCATATCAAAGCAATATGATAATTACATAACAAACTGGTTATTAATTATACACTAAATGGTGAATGATTTTATCTGCATTCTGTTTCCTCATATTCGAGACATTTTTTCATTGGTATGCACAACAATAACAATGAAGACTGCATGCATAACGGTAGCTGCCATCATATTCAAATTATGATGAAATAGTTACGAACATAACAGTGAAATTGGCTGAAAATTTGTACTTTTGTCAGAATGTCTCTGTTTCAATGAGCTACGCATGAGACATTATGAGCATAAACTATATCATACTTTTGTCTCTAGCAATAACTATGATTCTGACTTTGCACGCACAGGCATACAGATGCCACAGATTATAATTTCTATTGTTTCTTTATATAAAAAGAACTGCGAATCCTGAATTCTCCAACTTAAGAAATGTTAATCAATAGTAATAATACATAATCTAGCATCCACATGTTCCCGAGACGTGTATGAATGTGAAGGGGGGACTGTTACCATACTAGCTTTTAACAACAGACACAATGAAATACCCTTTAGGGTATTTATGGTTGTATATAGATCCATTTTTGTTACTAAAAAAAACCCTTGAAGAAAGAGACTGCTAGCTAGCTGTACCTGATTTGTAGCCTTTTTGGGGTGAAGTCTTTCTTTAGAGCATATATAGACATACCTGATGTTCCTCCTCATGTAAGCAGGTTTTGAGGTCCTCTTCTTGGTGGCGCTGAGGGCCAGAGCGGGACTGCGGTTGTCCGGGCGGGACAGGGGGTGAGCGGGCGGTCGGCCCGGGGTCTCGCCTGAGGGAGCAGTAGAGGGGAGCGCACAGGGCCATCCTGAAGAGTCACCGCCTTGAGCCTCATTCTCAGAGCTAAAGGAAGCACTCTGGCCCTGATCTGGAGGCGAGGGAGGGAAGGGAGGAGGTGAGAGATGGAGAGGGGGCAGAGAGAGAGAGAGAGAGAGAGAGAAATGTTTAATGCAGACTGTTCACTCACACCTGATTCAGCTAATTGCATGTTTAGTAGGAGCAAGAGCAGTAAAAATCACTACACTGTGCTGGATAACGGCCATCTAGGAAGTTTGGCTTTAATCCTTCCATAGAAATGTTGTTAACCACCGTCTTTCACTCAGTCTGAGCATCTTGCTAGCATTTTCATTGAGAACTACAAGTTTGCCATTTGCAAGTACAATGGTACAGTATGACTCTGTGGCCTTGGTGTATTACATTCAAGATACAGGTCAGCTGGATGAGGAGCCCGTGAAGGATCAAAGTCAAAAAGAACTTTACCGGCATCCCGTCCCATTTCACAGTGTACAGTGGGATGAAACTCCAGGACCTCATAAACACATAGACTGTGCCAACCGTGGTCTTAGAGGCTCACTGCTCTGCACACTGTAGTGCTTTCCCTGCTTTTACCTACCCACTTCAATTCCGTAAGTGTTTGTTAATGAGTTTTTTAGCTGGATCAGGCTAGTGGGGAGCAGTGAAAACTCCACTCGTACCAGTGCATTACACACTAACATGCCTCCACCGCGTCAGTGTCACTGCAATGCTGAGAATGATCCACCACCCAAATAATACCTACACTGTATTGGTCCTGTGGGGGTCCTGACCATTGAAGAACAGGGTGAAAGGGGCTTACAAAAGTATGCAGAGAAACAGACGCACTACAATCTCTGTCTACAGAACTACAGTGTGAAATATGTGGTAAGTTAAGCTGCTAAAATGGGTGAGTGTAGAAACAATGAGAAATGGCTTTTAATGCTTTTTTAATATTATGGCTGATCAGTGAAGGTCCAAAAAATGTATTATAATAAATTAGTAAATACTATTTCAAAATACTGACTCAGTATCTCAAAGTACTGGTTATCGCAACGTAATGAGACAGCATCTCAAAAACGATGACAAAATAACGGCACAGCCATTTCTGTAGGTTTCATGTGAAAAGTATTTTATTTATTTCTTTTAAACTCAGTGTAGCGGAGTGAAACCCTTTCCCACATAGATCAGTCAATTACTAAACATTGGAATACATATCAACTCCCCTCCAAAAAATAAATAAAAATTTCTCCATTTTTGGCTATTTTCATTTTTCTACATCAACTGATCTTGACGCCTGCCCTTTACATGTGGATATTTCATGATGAATGGACCACAGGAAATGCTCCGAAATTGCCTGTAATAAAATCACTTCATGTTAACTTGCGTTTAAATTAAAGAAACTTTTTGCCTTTCCTCAGTAAAGTTGTCATTTGGGAGATTTTTGGAGAGTTTTTCTTTCTACAGCGATGATATTCAAGGGCGTTTATTTCACTGTGGATTGGTGCAATTCTCATACGCAGTTTTCTTTGAAACAGGCAGCTGAACCAAAGAATCCTTAAGTTAAGCTTCTTATTTTCACTTAACTGCTGTTACTGCATTACTATGCTTTGCTATTACACAACACAATACAGTACATGCAACAAATAACAGCAATAACCTCAAACGATAAACACACAGCACCAGGCAGCCCGAGTGAGATATATGTACAATGTAGTAGAATGTACTGAAAGACTCGCAGAGCATCAGCGTCTTCTAGACACGGATCCGGCCTCCGCCAGGACACAGCTGAGACACACTGAACCCAATCAGCATGTTATGCAAGCACTCATAAATATCCAATGCTTATGAAACTGACCAGCACACAGTTGTGAGGCCAAACACACACAGGCACAGGCTGGACAAACACGGAAGCTGCACCACTGATGGAGACAAACACTTGCTTCGAAATTGAAACACGGAGCAAAACACAAAACACAAACTTGGCCTTCTACTTATTCCCCCTCTCCACTCCACTGAAATCCACCTGTTCTCTCTTTCTCTCCTCTGTTCTCACTCTCTTGCTTGTTTTCAACCCTTTCCACTCTGTTCTCAACATGTTAAAAGCTGTCTTTTCTGAACATCAGGTTCAGCGCACACACACACACACACACACACACACACACACACACACACACACACAAATACAGAGTGGGAAGATGAATTATTTATATAATGCACGGGGGTTGATGATCCACAAGTCTGAAAACAAATTACATAAACCGCCCCTCTGAAGCAATCTGCTAATGACTGCCCTACTCTCTCTGACATGACTTTCTAGTTCTCGTCCTCAGTGTGCGTCTGTGAGCGTGAATGTGTGTGTGTGTATATGAGAGAGAGCGACAGAGAGAGAGAGAAAGAGATGCACTGTATGCTGTAAAGAGGATCAGATATAGTTTGAGGGTTTATATACGTTTATATGCAAACACATATCATTACATAACTAGAGCCTAGTTATATAATCAGAAGTGAATGTAAGTTGATGTAATTACATTGCATTCCAAAGTCAGCTGTGGACTACTTCAATCATCATTAAATGTTCACACTAAAGTGAATTTCAAATAGCGTTTGATGGGTGAGCAATATCGTATATAGACAGTACTACTCTACTACTAATCAGAGCTCAACCTTGATGTATTTCATTTCCCATTCAAATGGCTGGTAAGTACAAGTTATTCGTTTTCCAACATCAGGAAAAAAGCAGAGAACATATTTTACAGAAACCTCGACAAGTAAGTATTAAATATACAGTTTTTTTCATTATTCAGAGCGTCCACCCTTTGCCTTTATTACATTTTGCATTCTTTATTGGGGAACTGCAAAGAACTGATATTCCAAAGTTCAGTCTTAGGAGTTGGTTACACAATTCAAGTAATCTCAAACACCTTTAATGTTAAGGTTTTCACTCTGGCGTGAAATGGCACAATTGATATCCTTTCACGGTCTTTACAAAAGTTTCATTTTTTTGTCAGTGAGGTTGGGGTTAGGGCTAAGACCTCACACACTCATATGGCATAAAAATAAACTTGTGTGTTGTGTGTATAAATCTCTGTGTGTTGGGATTAGACCTACAATTGGCCTGAGTCATCTCCCCAAAGTCCAGCCAGTCTGAGCTGGATTGAGTAAAAGTTAGAAGGATGAAGAAGAAAGAAATGAACAGTTTTACATTCCACCCATCACTCCTTTCACCTCTCCAGCCAACTTAAAGAAAGAAAAATGCTTGCATAAGGATTCCTGAATCCCAGACACACACACACGCGCACACACACACACACGCTGTCTAAAAATGGGTGAGATGGGTGAAAATGACTTCCTCCTACCTTTATTCCCCCCCCCCCCCCCGTCCTCCTTCAGAGGGAACCCAGAAATATCTTTCAGCCTCAGTATGAAGACGTGACCCTTATGCAACCAGTCGTTCACGCTCAAACACGGCGCTGACCCAATCTCTCCTCCTCTACCCCTCCATCTCTCGCTCCTCCACCTCTCTGACTCGCCTTCTACCATCTGTCCATCCCAATTCCTCCATCTCTTCTTCTTTTTTTTTTTAAATGGGTATCGTTCTCTCTCCCCCTGTTGCTTTTTTTTGGAACACAGAAGAACATCAAATCACCAGCGGTCACTAAAGAGAAGTACGTTTAGAAAAGGGTTTTTTTTTCCCCGGTCAGTTCCTGTATATTCTGCCTCAAGCATGATATAATCCTGACGTATTGCTACCGTTTACATTCATTTCTCACAGAGAATGGGTCATAATGCCACAGACAGATACGGTTCTTCTTACTATGACAAGCATTACATAACAAAATTATGAATCACGTTAAGTCATCAGAGGATTAGAATTTGACTCCCAGATTTTCATGGAGGATTTTTTTATTGATGTGAATAAATTATGAGTGTAACCTTGGGCAATTTATATAACTTGGCTGTAAAAGATCAAGCTGACCGTGGCTACAAGCCACAGGTCATTCTGAAGGACGTCTGCTGCGCTCATAAGAACTTATATAAAAAAGTAAATGACTTTATGAAAATGAAATGCATGAAAATGTAATTATGCACTTGCACTGATATAATGACCAATTATTTGATGAGAAATTTGTTTATTTCATTGGACATGTGTTTGTGTTTCCTGTTAAACAATGCTTGAAACAAAGAATTGATGACCAAAGGTGGGTACTTTATATTTACTGTTATATACACCTCAGAAGAATTTTGCTGGGTTTTGCTATAGTTCTATACGTTACTCAGTACCTAAAGGGGGAATAATACCAGTGTTTCAAAGGTTCTGCGTAATTCAATCGAAATGGTTTATTGTCTAGGAACCTACCAACTGATTTCTTTACAGTGGTGATAACAGCAACCAGGGGTTGTGATGTCCACAATACAAATATTTTTTATTATCTAAAATAACCAGTGAGCAAGTGTTTTTTGGGGACTGTTATCTCACATCACATTTCACACACCTCTCTGCCACGAATCCACTTATTTAAAAAAATTCTCAAATTTCAGTTATTATTTCACAGAATTGAGTACAGGTTTAGACCTCTATTGATGATTGCAAGTGGACAGTACACACACACACACACACACACACACCTTCAGGAGAGAGTCCTCACCGCTTCATCAGAGAGATAGGAGACACAGTTACGCAACAATGCATTACATAATGGACAGAGATCTATTCAGTACCACAGAGACTCGAAACTAAAAACCCTTCAAAACCTTTCACTCTCTCTCTCTCTCTCTCTCTCTCTCTCTCTCTCTCTCTCTCTCACACACACACACACACACACACACACAAACACACACACACACATCAACAAAAATATCCCAACAGATCACCCTACTAATAGACATTTGGGGCATCTCAAAAACCCCACAGCCTAAACGTGGTCCAAATAATACATGTCAATCTCGAGCGCTCTCCTCTGTTTTTCTCATTTCATAACTCTGCCCCCTCCAAAGTTGTAGTGTGGCAAAGCCTCACCAGAGCAACCATACTCAAACAAAAACATGAAAGGGGAGGTGACGGCTGTGTGACGCCAATGGCGACCGAGAGAACAGCATGGAGAGAGTGGGAGATGTTATATAAACGGCTTGTAAACAACTGGACTGAGGTAGGGACCCCTGAAACACACACACACACACACACGCACGCACGCACGGCAGCCTGCTAACCTTCAAACACCAGTGACTGGGTGAGTGTGTCACTATGTCTAGGAGTTAGAGGGGGTCAGAGACTACCATTCATTTAATTTCTAGTCAAGTACAAGTTATTCAGTGTTCAATGTTAAGAAAAAAACCCCCAGAAAACTAAATATAGTTTTTACAGTTATTTCAATATTTAGTGTCTTTTACCTTCATTTTTTTACATGTCTTGCTTCCAGTTTGCAGGGATATTTTTCCTGCATCTCTAAAGGTATCTTATATTTAATATGGCCAAAATATATCCTGAAAACATAATAAACTGAATAAATGGGTTTGGGCTGGAAAGTAAATAAATGAAAGGTATCCTCTGACTGTTGCACTGTGTAAACCGCTGCTGCTCAAGTTAACTCAAAGCATTACCTAGAACCAAAGCTAACAGCAGATCATATCAGGGGATTGAATCTAATCGGTGTTTTTACATTGTATTATTGTTTTACTCAACCCAAGACAAGTGCCCAAAGTCCTTAACACTAAAGTAGTTCTGGTCTGTTTGCAGTCTGCATGGCACCATGTAGGTGCAAATGTAAAAGGAAATCACACACATACACACACATGTACACTTTGCATTCACAATTCATCTGAAACTCTCAGCTCTCAGCATTCAGCCCAAAAACAGTACACTTAGTTTGTGGTTGCCTGTATTTGGCAAGGGCCTTTGAGGTGAGGGGTTCAAAAAGGGTACAGGCCAAAGACATCTGAGGATAAGAGCTCTGAAGACACACACACACACACACACACACACACACACACACACACACACACACACACACACACACACACACAGAGACACGCACACACACACACAGAGCTACAGTCTTTTGTAGTCTTTTACTTAATGTAGTCTTAAAGGAACTTCCCATATTATATATTACACGCACACACAAAAATAAAGTTTACCACTTTTATATAAGCAAAGCCTCTTGAGTGAGTGACAGAGAGAACAAGAAAGAGAGAAAGGGGAAGAGGAGAAAGAGGAAAAGAAACAGAGAGAGAAAGAATGAGAGAGACAGAACTGAGAGCAAATAAGAAAGAGAGACAAGAACAACAAAGAGAGGGGGAGAGAGGGAGGGAAAGAGAGGGAGAGAGAGAGAAAGAGGGGGAACTGGATAGAGAGGTGAGGGGAGGAGGATGGGGGTTCTGTTCAGAAGCCAGAGGGTTATGTAACCATGGTGCACTGTGTTTATGTAATGCCGCTTTACAGTATCTCAGCGTCACGGCCTGCTAGTGACATAGGAGACTGTGTGTGTGGTTGATACCACACACATGAACACACACACAGAGAGCAAGGTGCTCTTAGCACAAAGGAAAACACACACACACACACACACACACACACACACACACACACACACACACACACACACACACAGCAACTTTCATCGATACATTTTCTCCTTCATGGCTTTAACCTGTTTGTAATCTGTTACAGCAGACTACAGATTGGATTCCCGTAAATGTGATTATAACCAATAAACACATAAAACAGGTTCAGAGGGGCCAATTACACACTCATACAACACACACACACACACACACACACACAAACACACTCACACAACACACACACACACACAGCGATGATATTCAAGGGCCTTGATTTCAGTGTGGATTAGTGCAATTTTCACACACAGTTTTCTTTGAAACCAGCAGCTGAACCAAGAATCCTTAAGTTAAGCTTCTGGTCTTAACTTTATTTTCACTTAACTGCTGTTACTGCATTACTATGCTTTGCTATTACACAACACAATACAATACTCTGCAAATTTTAATCACAATATTGTGTTGATATTTCTTCTTTCAGAGGACTCATTTAACAAAATGTCATAAATTACAACAAACAAAAAGCCAGTGTGGCAGATAAGAAGACACAGAAGTCTGTGAAAGAATGGCTGTTTTAGAGAACTTCTTCTGATGGGCATCCAATTAGCGCAATTAGTGCATCAACTGAATGAGCATCAAGTGAATGGAATGGAGGAGAAAAGAGAGCTTTCCCTTTCTGTTTTAGACTCTTTCTTTCTATTCTGTTCGCTGCACTCTCTGATGCTGGTTTGGCAATTGTGAGTGGACCACTGACCCACTGAAAGAGACAGCCGGGAGGGGGTGGGGTGGCTGTAGCATCACATACACACCGAGTCTCGGGTCAGTAAGCAGATTATAGATTATGCTCAATCCAGTCAGCATAACTACTGTACAGAGAAGAAGCAGAGAACAGCAGGGCACTTAACACTGGATGTGCGGGGCTTTCCAATATGGTCTAAATACTAGCACTGCAAGTATTGAAACACCTTGCAACATATTTAAAAAGGTATGAGTGGTGAATCAATAATGTGACATGGTTTGAGGCTTCTGTTGCTTATTTTGGTTGGTTTGTATGAATACCTTCATCCATGCATACAGGAAAATACACTGTGATTAGTTAGAGGGCTCATCTGCATATTGCAGCAGTGGAGTATGAAGATGAATAACACTCAAAGTCTTTCCTGAGTGAATAATGACATAAAAACACAATTTACGACTAGACACGTCTATATCTGGAATTCTGCATATTGGCTCTAGTCTACTAGTGCCAGAGGATGTACCATTACTAACAAGATGTAGTAACAGGATAATTTTTTTGTAATGCTTAATTAGGAAATTCGAGATTAACGAGACTGGCTGACAGACACGCACTAGGATTGAAAAAGCTGGCAGCAAAGCTACTTACTAAAATGCATCTTTATCTTTCTCCACAGCTGAGATCATTTACACTTTTTTCCCAATTGAGACTGCAAATAGCTTCAAACGCGAATGTGCGACAGTGAGCAAGCAGATAAGGTGAGTATAGGGGGATTCATGAAAACACAGACAAAGGACATTTAAAGCAAATACACAAATTGAAAAGAAACAAATGGGATTTCACTGTGTTAAACTGCAACAGAAACTCATGAAGGAAACAACAACAATGCGTGGCAGAAAAAAACACCTAAAGGGAATAAATCACTGTGCGAAATACCTCCTGATATTGGGGGGTGTGGGGGCCACATATCGGCTGGCAACTCAAGCGCTGACTGACTGCTAACTCGCTCTCAATAGTGGCGCTGATGCTCGCTTCAATGGCAATAAAATCATCTTTACTCTTCATATCAGTGGAAATCTTACACATCTCTTTTGTCCTTGGATTGAAAAACAATTCTCCCTCTCCACCAAACTTTTGGGAAACTGGAAAAAAAAAATCTGGATTTCATAATGTGCCAAATACACCACTGAAATGCATGATATACCAATAATATTATTATTATTACTCATCTCAGGATGGGGGATTTTTTCCCCTACTTTTTCCAATGTTAACATTTCCACCTTCACTGCTTGAGATATAACTTGTATATGAAGAGTTTCCTTCCAAAATGCTGTAACAATCTGAAAGCAACACGTTTTGGAAAGAATACCAGCTCATGCGTAATAGAAAATACATTTTAATTTCTCTAATAAAGGTGATTTTAATGACGATAGTGTGTTGATATTTCTTCTTTCAGAGGACTCATTTTAGAATTTGTGTGCGTTTTTAAGAAAATGTCATAAATTACAACAAACAAAAAGCCAGTGTGGCAGATAAGAAGACACAGAAGTGTCTTCCAATTAGCGCAATTAGTGCAAGTCAAGTTTTCAGATGTGCATATATGCTACAGAAAGTTTTTTAAAGGTATCTTGGGAATATTTACAGTCTGGGCTATAAAGGACCAACTGCATGAAGGACCAGAGACAGAAGCTCGCCGATTGGTAGGAGAAGCAGCGAATGTTCTTTCTTGAAATTGCATTTGAGTGTCTATTTTTCCCTAACAGACAGCATCACAACATAATATGTTTATTTCCAAAGACTCCAGAATTTTGATTTTGAGGTATTCGGGGAGCCAAGAGGTTAATTATTTAATTATTTTACACGGCTGAGAGAGATGATTAATGAGAGGGGTTACAGACAACATGCCAGTGATAACAGATGATAAGAGGTGGTGCTAGGGTAACAAGGAGACAGGAAAAGAAAGGAGACAGAAAAGGGTGGAAAAGGGCATTGCACCAAGCTTTGGACAAAAAACAGGTCATGTTTTGAAAACGAGCACATGGATATTAATGCAGCCTTTCACACGGAGTCAGAAACTGAAGGACTGCAATGCTTCAAATTCCCCACACTGACTTCCGAAAATACATTTGGGACAGTTTCTGCATTTGTATTAATAGAGGAACTAATATGGGGTGCACTCAGTGCATGTGTGTTTTAGTTAAAAGAAAATGTGAAACTATTCGCTGCTTCTACTCAAGGATCTTCTTCATGCATTGGACTTGAGGTGAAGATTCCACTGCATTAAAAATTCACATACAGGTCTTCCAGCAGTCCGGTTCGTTAACAACATCAGATTTACCTCATCAGCTAATTAGCAAGGCCTTCATGAGTTGAATTCAGAGCAGGGGATAAGAAAGCTCAATAGATACTCAGGGACCAGGACTGATGTTCTCAGGACTGATGATTCACATGTTCTACATCCACCGTGAAATGAAACTGACTGTCTAAGTGGAAGACCCACATCTTACCCCGGTGCCTCCAAGCCAAAGCACTGCACTTCCAGCATGGTGTGGGGTCTCACTAATGGGCTTGCTCCTTGCCAACTGAGCTTTCAAAACGCTAGGCATCCTGGCTAATTCATACAGCTTGGCTAATTCACCCCAGCTGAGTTTGATTTCTAACTAATGACACATTGAGCTGACTCCTCTGCAGTCTACAGAGCTGACAGCTGATTAAAAAGAGGATCAGTAAATCAAGTCAAGAACTTTTTGAGGCAAATTCATCAAGATGATGGAACGTTTTGTACAATTGTGTGTTTGGTAAGTAACGTCCATTTCAAGGAGCCTACCACCTTTATCACTGTTAATCTGAGAGCCCATAGATTTGCATAGTAAACAGAATAATAAAATGAACCGCCATCTCACTTTTTATGACTGTCTCATTTCTTTCTGGTCAACGTACACTCAGAGTTCACCTCTTAAAGTCTGAGAAGCTGAAAGACACAGGCAGTTTGTGCATTATGTAAGTCACCCTGGGACGCATTATGAAACACAGGATAATCACCACTTTTTTCATCCACAGGGGGAGTTTGTAATATTTTATACTACCAATATGTAAAACTAATATTTGGAGTCTTACTGTGAAGAAGATAAGCTTTTTTTTTTCTGAAACCCTGACTGCAGTCATACAGTCTTATTACATAATCAAAGTGAATGTCTTGTCTTTGGCGCTGATCAAGTGTAGATTTAGAGACATTTTTGCTAATTCTGTGGAGGATTCAGAGGAGCTGAAAAGTAATTCTCTGATGTTGCACTAATTTGTATGACATACAGTGCAGAAGAAAGACTGTGTTGTAATATGAAAACATGGAAAGACTGAAAATGAGGACACTACAGTTGTGCTTGTTTGTAAAGAATTTTCTCTTTAAATCTAAGAGATTCAAGAAAAATAAGTCTTTATATTTATTATCTATACATATATAATACATATAATGTAGGCTACCAAAGAGCCTGCAAGAATGTTACAGTAGGAGAAAAGAAATAATGTAGGTCAGTGCCACAAGCTTATCAAATCCATTTATTAAGATAAGCTAACGTGATATAATAGATAAGAATGAGCTAGCAGCGAGTGTGAGGCTCATCCGCTTGGCCTAATGGTCCAGCTAAGAACGCTGACGCTTTCTAGAAAGTATTCAGAAGCTTTCAGAATGGCCAGAAAAAAACCTGGAATGCTGAGACTCCTTAACTGTTCAGAATGTCCTCACAAAATCCGAAAAAATGTACTTGGAAAAAAAAATTAAAACCAACACCAGAAGCTGGAACAGGTACGTGATAAAATGAACCTGGCCAAGGACAAACAAATGAATGCTATACCAAACTGGAACATCATGGGCGCTCAGTCCTGGTCCTGCAGATGTACTACACCATCCAACACACCTGGCTGTCACCGGAGGCCTGGATTACCTGGGTCACGTGTGTTGGATTTGGTTTGGAGCTAAATTTTACTTGACTGGGCATCGCTGGCCTAGATAGCTTTCTAGAAAGTTCTTACGACATCTAGCAAAGTCAAAAAATGGACAAGAATGAACAAAATCCAGGAAAATTAAGCTAAGGGTCTACTTTAAAAAAGGGTACAGTAATTAGTTTAAGAATAAACACAGAAAATTTGGTGACTTATTAGAGCTCAAGATTAAAGACCTAAAGACTACAAGCAGGAAAGTCTGTCCCTGTAGGGTTAGACTCCATGGTACGATAAAACCTAGAGTAGTTAGAACCAGGAAACTCACAATAGTCACAATTGGCACAATAGTCAAGCGAAGAACAGACAGCGGGAACAGGAGGAGTGAAGGAAAGGATGTCATCAGAATAGAAAATGAGACGAGTGAACACCTCTCTCCTCTTCCCAAAAAGTGCCTCACAATAAGGTGAACTAGTTTCCAGTTTGCTCTGAACCC
Organism: Pygocentrus nattereri; assembly: GCF_015220715.1. Taxonomy (NCBI): domain Eukaryota; kingdom Metazoa; phylum Chordata; class Actinopteri; order Characiformes; family Serrasalmidae; genus Pygocentrus; species Pygocentrus nattereri. The sequence goes on from NC_051239.1 coordinate 18,824,859, forward strand.
CCTGCTGGGAAGGAGGGCATAAACACACACACACACACACACACACACACACACACACACACACTGGCTGACAGGGGCTGGGTTGAAGAAGCAGGAACGCTTACGTAACTGAACCAATGGCTGTTACACAACGTGCGTGTTCAACAGTACAGCACGTCCAGTCATACCACTTACTTACACACACACACACACACACGTTATTACCGGAATATAGTGTACACTGGTAAGGACAAATGCCACACATACACCACACGCAGGCGAGCATTCACCAGATCCACAAATGTTCCAGATAAGTGTTAAGTTTTAAGAGATTTATTACACACAGATCCTAGTGACTGACTTGACTCCTTCACAGTGAACACTGAGAAGATTTCTACTGACAAAAACAAAACAAAACAAAACAAAACAACACACATACGCGGCAAAAGAATCTCAAGAGCTTGTGGATGTTTTCTCAAGTGTCTTGTTCTTCTTAAAAGATTGCTATCTAGTCCAGAATCATTCATTTAAAGTAGCTCTCTGAGATCAAACAACCAGTTTCTCAGCTTTGTTTTTGAAATCCTTAGCCAGCATGTAACTACACAACTACGTATTAGCAGTGGTTGATGTCACAATGGTAGCATTATGACATCATTCTGCCAAATCATACTATGACATCATAATGGTTAAAAGGTCATAAGAGTCAGTGAATAATAAGTCTTCAGATTAATAACTCGGGTTCAAAGCATTAGTATTTCAAGAAATGCATATATATTAGTCTGTGAACATATTTGTTAAATTCATTTTCAACATTTCCCCAAAGTTAGCGCTCAGTTTTGTGGGCCTGCTCAGGTGTTACGAAAGCGAGTGCCATGCAGCTGCGCTGGGGCTAAGAACTGGGCCAGTGTGTCACAGACAGGCCAGAGTGTGGAGCAGCCTGGCGGACGTGATTGCTGAAACACTCCTGTGACGCTTCCATAACCTGACACAAACATTGTGCAACCTGCTCCCTCCGCTGCAGGCAGGAAGATTTGAGCCGTGTGGCCCCGCCGCGATGTCTAAATTGTAGCATGCTTTGAAGTTTGGAGGAAGGGAGCACGGACTGAAGCATTAAGGAATGAATTGAGGAAAGAATTAAGGAATTTGCTTGGGGAAGGCAGGGCATAGCTGAGGAACAGGAGTTGCTGTGAAAAAGCAACTTTCCAAGCAAATTATGACAACAATTCATACTTAGATAGTACTGGCTTCACGATAAGGCCACAAATGCATGGGTAACCTTATAAAGAAACATTTGACGATTCTGTCAAGAAGCTTCAAATACACCTGTAAATACATATGACATCATCCAAAGGTTGCACCTTTGAGGCCAGCTACGATGCCAGGTTCAAGCAGCACCGGTAACCGCATGTGTTCTAAATTTGTACATTTATCTAGGCTTCAGGATTACAAAAAGAGAGACCGTTCCAATAATGGTGAGACGCTAAAGCTTCAACAAGTGCCTCGAAGGTCCAAGTTACTATAAATTCCCCATGAACAAGCTGTTCAGAAATGGTGGAGCGGAATGTTCTCCACGGAAACATTCTGACTATTTTCAGTGACTGATCAGTGGCGCATCTTCAGTAAACAAGGTGTGAAACAGTGATCTGCTAATCATATGCTCCAAGAAGTCATCCTGGTCCCCTTGACAGTCAAAGCCTTCACAATAAGAAGGATAACAATCTGACTTCAAATGCAACAGTCCTACATAAGGACCATGAAGCCTGTTATGATTACATGTAACCTCTTAGTTAATCAGCCGCCACTTCCCAAGTTACACAACCTTCACGTTCAAAACACTGAACAGAAGCATCAGCATGAAGTGTCCCAGGACAAGCTTAGCCTCCAATGTCACCCTTCAGCAACTGGGCAAACCTTTAATGCCAAAATGTACTCAGTTTTTCTCAGACAGTCCTTGTCCATGTCAATCTTTCTTGCCCTCCAGTTGATCTAGTAGCCGAATGATCTCTTTCACTCTTATCAACTGTACTCCTGTTGACCTCTTGATCAACCCCTAACCCAAGAGGGCCACTTGGATACAGAGAAAGGAGGTCAGAAGAGGTGACAGAAGCATTGGCGAGGACACTTACCTGTTAGGGAGTCCGATTCGTCCAGCAAGAGCATGGTTGCTGTCGGGTGCAAAGGTGGGAGGGTTTCCGATTCCTCTTACTTGTCCGGTTTCTCTCTTTTTATCTCTGTTTGTCTGAATTTCTTGCTTTCTTTTTGTCCAGAGTAAGCCGGGCACAGACCTGTCAGCTACTGCCTGGACTCCCACCAGCACTGTCTCAGTTGGTCAAGAGCCTGAACACACTACACCCAGGGAAACTTCTTCTCGTCTTTGCCCTCACTTGGCTTCTGTTAAAGCCAACTGTCTCGCTATGCTTCCTCGTTTTATCCTCTCTTTATCTGAAACGCCTGTCCTTGTCAGAGTGTGGTGGGAAGTGTGTGCCTATGGACTCATGTGGTCTGCAGTGGGCAGCGTGAATTACAGACTCGCAAACCAGGAAATAGGACTAGGGTTGCCTTACATAATCTCACACGCTGGAACCGGGGCCCTTTCAAGGGGGTTAACGACCAGGCCACCATCGCCGCACACACTCCTCTCTCACCCTTTCATAACATAGCCCACAGCAGAAGGAGGGGGGCAGGAGGAGGGGAGAAAAAAAAAGGAGTGCAATGTGGCTCATATGTGTGTCAGTGACACTATTACAGAGGTGTTAGCTAAGTGTCCTGTCGAGGTCCTTCAGAGTTTTAAATTTGGGGTTGAGTGTTAAGCTGCATGCTGTAGACTCCTCTAATTGGAGCAGCAACACTTGTGTGCTAGACAGAAAAAATAGGGGTTGGTGTAACATAAACTATTTAACTAATAAACAGACCAATTTGACTGATACTGAGGTTCTGGTGCCATTTCGTTCTTGTCTGTACTGAGGATGTGCATAGATACCTGAGTAGTAGGTTAACTGTTGTGAGGTGGCAGTATTCAAAAACCAAAATTAACTACTGTATTTTTAGAATTGTACAGCTTTTAATACGTAAGAATATTTAATGTTATTTAATATTTTAATGATTCTATTTAAATATTTATTATATTTGTTCAAAACAAACGATTTTTAGTTCTCTATCCCAACATGGTGAATCTCGCCTATTATACTGAATACTGTCAGCATTATTACGCTAAACCAAAAGAAGAAGAAAGGCAAGTTTTATGTAAAAGCATTTTTTCTTTTGGCTTTTGGGTTTGAGTTTAAATACACATCACTGCTGAGTTGAGAGTGGTCCACCACCTAAAAACATCCAGCCAAAGTCCCATCTCTATTAATAAACTGACCACTGATGAAGAAGTAGAGATTGGCCAGCACAAACTCTGCGTGCACGAATACATGTGCTGTAGACCAGCAAAATAAGTGTTTCTAATAAAATGGCCTGTGTAGGAATGCTCAAATGCTTTACAAGGAAACAGCCGTTCTAAAAAGTAATTGTACATGTAGCCTCGGTACTGAACGGTTGGCTTGATTCCACACACCCGCAAAATGCTCAATACACTGTGCCAATGTTTTTAATGAACAAAGAAATGCATTCCTTGCATTCTCCTGCATTCTACACCCAACACTTCATACGGAAAACTTTACAAACAAATCCTACATGCTCTTATGGAACTAGTAATAAAATATCTAGTTCTCCTAAGCTGGGTGATTCATTTTATTCACATGCACAGGGGCTTATTTGCCAGCATTTTAAAGGAAATTATGATGCTGCTGACATCTTCCAAACAACTTCGGTCAGAATTCCTCTGCAGATGTGCAAGCGCATTCATTTCATATTCACTAACTAGATCCAAAGTTCAGTGGTAACCAGATATGAATGACATAACATGTAAGATTTAATGTACTAAATATAAACAATGAAGTCATTAAGTTACAGAACTACAGACTTTTTTGACACTGGCCTGCATTTTGATTGTGAAATACAGCTGTGACTGTGAGGCTGTTGTTACAGAATTAGGACTAAGTCAGTGAAGACAGCTAAAAGTGAAAAAAGATGGATTTTACCACAAATCAAGGCTTTATGATTCTGACTTTCTCATCTATCTGACATTCTGTCCAACACCACCTACAGATATACAACTCATTTGCTACATCCTTAAAAATAAAGGTGCTTGAAAGAGTCGTGACGGCAAAAAAGAACCCCTTGAGGTTTCCTGAAGAACCTTTCAATGGATGGTTCTACAAAGAAGCAACTGTGTAAACAGGATGTGTGAGTGTGAATATCCTTCTTAAAGCTCAGAGAACCTTCATATAACGTGAAGAGTCATTTTTTTATAGAACTGCACATCCAAGCCTAGAACTAGGTAGGAACCAAAGAGGACGTCTGTTATTTTTGGAGACCACACTCGTTCTCGTAACATACCTTCAGCTCAGCCTCATCAATCTTACTCAGGTGCCATAAAACGTTGTACCCCACTTCCACAGAGGTCCAGCAAGCAATACGACCGTAAGAATGTGCTTTATTTTGGTAGAATGTACCTAGAGATCAAACAGAGTCTTGTTCTCGTCTTTTTGACCACATGCCATTTCTCATCTTTTTAATCACTTTCTCTCGGCTGCCCTGCTAGACCCTACTGACCCCCCCGCCCCCAACTTTGAAATGAAAGACACCATTGTTTTCGACACACTTCTCAGTCTCCACCTGCAGAAAAGTGAAACCATGTCCTTGGTCACATGGAACAAAGGCTTAAGACATGCTACCAGCACAAACCAACCATAGACAAGATTTCACAAATATTTAACCCTTTGAAGTTACAGGAATCACATGGTGGCATTCGATATTAAAGCTCTCTTTTCAGTGTAAGTTCTGAAGTTTCCAATGGCCTTATAGCTGAAGCTGAAGAAGAAATATTTCCCTATGATTTGAATTTGATAAAATGGTATCGTTTTAGTGAAAGAAGAAACGTCTGGGCCGTGGTTTTGTCATTTCTTGACAAGTGAAAAGGTTAGAAGTGCAGACTTGAACCCATTGAGCGTAAGCTAAAGTAAAAGTCTTTGTGTAACTTATTATGTAATTAAATGTGTTACAGTTACATTTACATTACATAATTATGATGATTAGATAAACAAAACAACAGCAAAAAAAAAAAAAAACTTTTTCGCAATGCATTTGTTCCCAGATCAGCTTTAAAACTTTACTTAGACCAGGTCCATCATTCCTCCAAACCCCAGCAGAAAAAAGCTGCCCACAACAAAGTTTCAGTGATTCATCAAACCACTTTCTACTCACTCCTCTAACTTGCTCCTGCACTTCAACTGTTCGCTACAAGCAGGCTAGTCGTTCATTCATTCTGACTCAGCACAGAAGAAGCACACAGAGCTCTACTCACTCATAATGCTAGACCAGGGCTAGACACGCTCTTCTGGAGGGCCTTCTTCCTCTTCTTCTCAGAAGAGAAAACGCACATCCTAACACGCACGGGCTATGCTCTTAGCTCCGGGACAGAGGCGTCAATGAGGGTGAATGGCCCAGATGGCCTAAAGGCTAGTCGGATGCTTACAAAACAATGTGGCGCTGCAAAAGTGCCTTTCAGCTCCGCCTGTCAGGAAGATCCCACGGGGTACACCACCCGCTCGATCCACCAGTCGCTGTGACAAACACACACAAGCATACACACTCACAGTCCCCGCCCATCTGCTGCGACGTCACCAATCCCTTCCCCCTCCAATGGGGCTGTCTTAGGTAACAGAGTTCACTAGGGTACAAAAAAAGAGCAGAGAGAGAGAGAAAGAGACACAGAGTGTGAGAGACAGAGAAAGAAAGAGAGAGAGAGGTGGGGACTGAAGAAAGAGGGGGATGGGATATATCACAGTGCAGTGCTAAAGATTTACCTCTATTGTAGACCTATAGACATGCTTTGGAATTAAAGGCATCAGTCACAAACACAGATGGAAGGGAAAAGTATACAGTATACATGTTTTGGATCCACGGAATTTTGAGGCACTACTTCACATCCCTGATAACCAAACTGAATCTATGTATTTACTGATGATGATGAATGCATGATGTATTTAACTTATCCAGAATTGAATTACTTATTTTTTTCCCCCAAAGGCCTTTGCTGATGAAATATGTTGCAGTTTAGGCTATAATTTGTGTGTCTTGGAGAAAAAAAAGACCAATATAACAAATGAATACATGAATATTCAAATGATTTAGGGCTTGTATTATTTAGCTATGTTGCCAAAGTGAATCAAACTGTGCTTGCTAATCTGACTCAAGACATATAGAGACATGAGCATTATCGTATACACAGTTTACAGGTGAAGAATCAGCCTTGTTAATTAGAGGACAGTCTGTCTGGTGTGTGTGTGTGTGTGTGTGTGTGTGTGTGTGTGTGTGTGTGTGTGTGTGTGTGTGTGTGTGTGTGTGCGTGTGCGTATGTGTTGGGGGGAATGCAGTCATCAGTTCCAACACTGGTACTGTGTGAAAGTCTGAATTTTTCAAATGTTCTCCCCAATGTAGTCATGTCCAGATCCATCCACTAGTCAGGTCTCCCCCTTTCACACTCTGCTACCAAGCCTGGAGGAAGAAAACCGTTTTTTTTTTTATTGTAGCTGTTTGTCGCTGTTATATCTAAACTTTGTAGCTCCAAATGTTCATGCCACTTGAAAGCACCGTATATATTATTAGAACTTTTCATATATTTTGCTGCTGTTGGAAGAAAACCTCGTATCGCCCCTTTTCAGTTTTTGACATAATCTAAAAATGCCTGTTGAAATTTACACACAATGTAAAGAACATGATGAATGGACCAAATTAAACAGCCCAACATGACTTTTTTAAAAGTCTGGTTCCATTGACTTACCTTAAAAGTAAAGTATGTTCTTTTTCCTTGTCCTGTAAAGTTAACATTTTGGAGATATGAGGTTTTTCTCCAACAACAGCGATTGTTCCATTGTGACACGCACACACACACACACACACACACACACATATATATATATATATATATATATATACAGGCAATAGTATAAAGACAACATACCAAATGTTGAAACAGAACAATTTTTAAGTATTTTTACTTTTTTTTATATTTTTGGTTTTTGAGAAATATAAATATGCCCATCTGCCCATCTGCCCATATATGTTCCTACAGAGTTCAGTTCTAATCGGCAACTAACATGCAGCTCCCCTTTACCTCATGCTAATGCACCTGATCCAGCCAATCAAGGATTTCCAAAGCCAAATTAATAAGCCAAAGCAGACGTATTATACTGTGGTTGGACCCCCACGCAGTTGGACCCAGACCCAGACCCAGGAATGTAGATTTGCAGGACCAGGGTTGGTGACCACTGCTGTAATGAATCATTTAAAAAAAGCCTTTACCATAAGTAATGACTTATGAAGGTACTAGATCTCTGTGTGCATATAAGAAAACAAGCGTACCATTTAAAGACATAGCAAAAACATACATATCGCTGCTCTTGTATTTTTGTTATTTTTCAGTTTTTGGCTTCAATTGGAAACGCCTGTCGCCCTTTTGAGTGTAATTTTCATGATGAATAAACCAAAATAAATGACCCCAAATTACTTGGAAAAAAATCTGGTTCCATTGACTTGCATTGAAAGTAAAGTAGGTTTTCCCCTTTCCCTGTAAAGTTGTCGTTTTGGAGATACGAGGTTTTCTTCCGATAACAGTGACATGTAACAGATTAAATAACATCGCTCAACCAAAAACAACCTGAGCAACCTCAGTACAACAAACACAGTTCCTTAAAGATCCCTCATTTCATTTAGACCTCTCTCCTTTCTTCCTGTTGTTTATGACTACATGCCCTACTCGCTTCACGGAAAGCCGATCAGCATCACGGCATTCAGATTTTGTCTTACATTTTAAATTGTTCACTTCAAACAGGTTTGAATTTGTTTGCATAGCAATTTTAACAAGTAATTGCTGCAAAGCAGCTTTACATGCTCTTCCTGTGAGCATCCTCACATCGAAACACCTACTGCATGTGTGACTTATGCTCTATTCAGTCACAATGACTGTCAATGGATGATAAACGACCGCTGCTGTAATTCTATGACGCACTCCCTCTGTCTTTTCATCCTTTTTCATCCTCGACTCTTCCTTCTCCTCATTCGGCCTCATACACAACCACACAAACCAACATAATACCTGCTTCAGCACTTACTTTCAAGAAGACGCATGCTAATTAAGGTTGTGTAACACACAGGAATGTGTGTGTTTATTAACTAAATGACAACTGCTTGTGTAATCACACTTAACCCAGTTCTTTTGAACCAGCTACTTGCACACCAGTATATTTACTTATTCTGATGAAGGATAAATCAAAAAGCCAATTTTAAAACCAGCAGGTCCCAAAGCTCTCCAATGCACAAGAACTATTTTCACATGCAATACAAATTAGGCCTGTCATGATTGCTTGATTTATATTAATTACTTGGAAAAAAGGAATAAATAAAAAAAAATGTTCTTGATGAACTGGCTTAAATGATTAGATGTCAATTTGAATGACAAACAGGATTTCTGCAGGTCATTATAGAGCTTTAGAAAGCATATTCTCCACAAGAGGGCTGCTTGCACTATGTTGATATGTTCCTCCCACTGAAAGGGAGGAAACCCACACCAGCAAGATCTCACTAATAAATATGTCTGTAATTACAAACTGCAAATATATGATGTCATATGTATCATATTACCATACTACCGCATTACCAGGTCTCAGTGGCACAAATTTGATTTGATTTGATGTGACACATGGGAGCTGTGTGTACAGACAAACCTGATCTTTCCCAATTAGACCTGAGACACTTCTCTGTGTGGTCCTAGACTAGACACCTGACCTGAAGGAGAATGGTAAATGTGAATGCACCATCACCACAGACAAAGTCAGTGGCAGGGTTAGGGTTAGGGTTAATAGCTGCAAAAGCAATGCATCTGATCTGTGATCACATTGGTCTCGCTCTAATAATGAACAGCTAGGAGCTATTCAGATGAAATTATCTTCGCAGCAAAAACTTGTGCTCCTAGTTAATGCATTTGATGTAGTTGTTCATGTTGCACGTGGCTCATTTACATCACCTTACTGATCTGAATGTGCACATACGAGTTGTTTTAGGGCGCAAGTATGTTCACACTAATGACTGACAGGGGTCACTCAAAACATTAAAACATAGAGCCATATACATGCAGAAGTTCCATGCCTCAACTGCAAGACTATAGGAAGAGTACTGGCTGTTTAACAGTGGGGCTCATATTTTTACATGTTAAAAATCCTGAAAACTTGCCTACTTTGACCTTGAGATGCAAAAAGAGAAAGCCTATGCAGAGTTATAGGCCAGCTCTGAGTCCTAAAGCAGCCTAATGTTGTTTTTTAAACTTTAAAACTTCATTATTATGATGACTATTTTTTATCAACTGCTGTATCTCCCACTCAGAGTGTGTAACAGTGTCAATTGTGTTCAGTGGTAGACAGTAACTAACTAAATGTAATTTGTTACTGTACTTATGCATTTTTTTCTGTATCTGTACTTTACTCCACATTCCAAAGTCATTCCACATTCCAAAGTCAAATATCTTACTTTTTACTCCACTACATTACGTGAAATCCGCCATTCCTTTTGGCTTATGCGTGCATAAAAACGTGTCAAAATGTAAGAAGCATGAAGCAAATACACCAATCGGAGCACAGCGCGCACTTTGTTTTGAGCTTGTTTTGACCTGTTGGACATACCGACCCAGTGCAAGCACACAGTTCAAAGCTTGGGAGTGTCTATTCCAACATAATTGATGGTACTAACCTAACTTTGTGTAAATAGACAACAAAGAAATTTCGAAATGTGTACACATATGCAGTCGTGACTGATGTGTCTTTTTTTCTGAATTTACACAAACACTATTTCATTTTATAGTACATTTGTTTTTCGCTAGCTTATGTTTATGAACAGAGCCCTACAGATCCGACACAGTAAAAGAAAACACATTTGTGAACCTGTGATTAAAGCAAGTTTTTATTAAACTTAAACTTATGAATAAGTTTCAATTAAATCTTAAACTGAAACTTTGCTTGTTTAAACAGTTTGTTTGCAAAACGGTATTTCATAGCCACTTTCTACCTAATGGACATCGTTTGCCTTTAGCGTTTGGTGCTTATGATCATTTTAATAGATGTCAGCGTCACTAATTAATGACGTTCTACTAAAAGACTGGTTTACCAAGAGAGACGCTGGAGGACTTTCACCTGAAATGAGTTCATGAAGCCAGTCTGGTTATAAAAATGATAACAGGACCAGATCAGAGCCAGAATTCCTCTTTTAGTACTTTTACTTTATACTTAAGTACATTTGAAGGTAAATACTTTAGTACTTTTACTCAAGTGGAGGTCTAAAGGGAGGAACTTCTACTTTTACTGGAGTGATATTTTACCTTGGGAGTCTCGACTTTAACTATTTGATTTGTGTACTTCATCCATCACTGACTGTGTTACTGATTTACTTGTGTTATTGTTAAGCTAGAGTTAAAACAGAACAGGACGGTCTAAACAGAAGCCAATACAATGTCAGGAAAGTTATAATGTCTTGATTTATGGCCATATTTGTTTGCATAATGCACAGTACCTGCATACTGGTGCAAAGTATGCTTCTTACCTAAAGCTTTGTGCCAGCTCTCAATTCCAAAATGCCTAGAACATCGTTTATAAGGGATGTGACTGACCAAAAGTCAGAGTAATCTTCCCAAGTCAACACAGATAGCCCACTGAAAGGTTATAGCCCTTGTACCCATCTGCATTACGACACTCACTAACCAACATTACAGGGGGTCAGTCTTCCACCAAACTCAGACAGTTAGAAAATGAAACTTGCCAGATATTCAACATGATTGACACACTGGCAACAAATGTGCAAAAGAGAAATGTAGCAGTGAGGAAGAAATGGAGAACAGGTACACAGAATAAAGAAACTAGTGAGCAGGTGCAGGTTTCATTGCGCCTGGTTAAAAAATAAAAGGAGACAAAGCACTGAAATGAGGAAGGTGGAGGAAAAGGCAGCAGGAGAAGACAGGAGATGTGGAGGAGGAAGAAAGTAGGAGTAGATAAACACATGTCCTGTGTTTGTGTGTGTGTAGAGGCAGTGTGTGTGTGTGTGTTTGTGTGTGTAGGTGTTGTTATGGTGACAGCATGACAAAGACCCAATGGGTGGTCTGCTGACGCAGCTCCGAGACCCATCACGAGGGTGAGAGAAAGAGAGAGAGGGAAAGACAGAGTACGAAAGAACTGGAGAGAGAGAGAAAGAGAGCAAGAAAGGTAAAATGAGAAGAAAGACAGACGACGAAGAGGGTGAGAACAGTCAGGAACAAAAAGTTGGGATGGACTCGGATGCTTGTAAGAAAGAGAGAGAGAGGAAGAGAGAGGGAAAAAGAATGTTGGACATATGGATGTTTGTCAGAGAGCTATAAAGTGGTCTAAATTGAGGGTTTCAGCTGAAGACCTTCTGATCCACCGCGCTGTGTTCTTTACTCAAACGCCTCTGATTCGGCTCACAATGACCTTATCTGAACGCGGAGCAACAGGGACACCCTGAGATGGCAAAACTAGTACGCCCTGCTCAACAGCTCAGCTCTCAGATGTGACACAAATGCTGAGATGTTAAATTTGATTAAATCAGTCCTATTTTAATGCTTTTCTAAAGTCCAGTAAATAGAATCAGTATCATGACTGTCTCCTTCAAAGTCTTGTAACCTTTGAGCCCATTTTAACAAATGTAAGTCCTAAGGGACAGCTAGCTGGCTCACGAAGCAGGAAAACAGACCTTCTAATGACGGTCTGAAGGCCAGAATCACTTCTTCAACAAGTTTCTTTACACATGCACTCCTAGAAAAAAAAAGGTAGTAAACAGTCACTGTGGTGGTTCCCTAAAGGGTACGTCTTCAGGACCATTAGCTAAGGATTTTTATTATTAAGTGCCATCAAGTCATTTCCGATTGCTGGTAACCATAGGGGTAGTGCTCCTTCAGAATATTCTGTCATCTGTTGGAGTCTTTAGGCTTCTGAATAGCTTGGAATCAAAATTCCAAAATAAGAAAGCTTCAGTTTAGTTTTCCAAGCTTCGAGTGAGAGGTGGAGCTTGATTTATTGGATGATTCATTCGTTTGTCTTCCTTGCTGTCTAAGGTACTCTCAAAGTTCTTCGCCAATACTAAAGCTCAAAGGCATCAGTATTTTTCCTGTCTCGCATGTTTTCTGTGCCGCTTTCACATCTACAAAGAACCCCAGAGAAGACCATAGCCTGGACAGTTCTGATAAATCGTTGCACTTGAAGATCCTATGAAGCTCCTTCATCCTTGTTCTGCTTAGTGTCAATCTGTGTTGGATTGCTTGAGTACTGGATCCTCTGTTGTTAATAATTTATCCATAGCAAAAGACACCAACATATTTAGTTTTGGAAGCAGAAGGTTTTGTACAAGTCTTTGTATTTTGAGCTTAATAAGACACGTTTCAATGAAAGGCAGACAGGCCAGTCTAGCACCCACACTCTGATTATGCAGCCATGCTGTTGTAATATGTGCACACCGTGGCTTAGTGTTGCCATGTTGAAATAAGGATGAGTGTCTCTGAAGAAGGGGGCAGCATATGTTGCTCCAAAGTGTATTTGCCGTTAAAAGTGCTTTTGCAGGTCTGCAATTACAAATACACCGCAAACCATGACAGTCCCTAGCTTTTGACCTTTTCTATTGTAACAATCCGAATGGTTCTTTTCTTCTTTGGCCCGGAGAACACTGCATTCATTACTTCTATAAACAGTCTGAAAGGTTGACAAACCACAGCACGTTGCTGCACCACTGTGCATCAGAACTTTTCAGATGAGCTTGAGTCCCGAGAAGTCAGCATTTCTGGACGTTGCTGACATGTTGCTTCCTCTATGCCAAGTACAGTCTTGCATTTGTGATGGACAGTGTTTACCTACATTGTTTTCCTCACAGAACCTGCCAGTTTTAGTCGGTGCCATCCGAGGAACGAACGTCATGTGCAATCATTTAGAGATTTCTTCAAACTCAAAGTCTTTTGATGATACTATGCAATATCCCTAACCCTTGCAATCCCTGGCTGATCCATTCTTGGTAGTGACAGGCCTCTAACTATCCTTGCTCATAGGCCTAGTCCTCTTTCTTGGATGCTATTTTCACATCCAAGCATGACTGCGTCGCCTATTTAATTTTCTGGAGCATTTCTCAATGTGAATAGTCTTAAACTGCTTCTGTCCCAATTTCTTTGAACCTGTTGCAGGCATCAATTTCAGAATGAGCATATATTTACAAAAACAATTTAGTTCACAAGATAACACACAACTTGCCTTTGTTTGTTCAAATACAGGTCACAGCAGATTTATACATCACTGCTTTGCCTTTATTTACATTACAACTACACTCCCAACTTTTGGGTTGTAATTACTTTCCTTGTAACTCTATTTTTGATGCATTTTTATTTAAAAAACTGTGTATTGATTTTAAAAAACCTTTTCAAAAACTTAATTCAAAACCTACCTCCCTTTTTATTTGTATATTGTTTCATATAATGTTTTGTCTTGCCCTCAAGCCAAAAAAACACTGCATTTTGCCCCACAAAACACCCCTGGACTAGTCAAATCTAGTTGAAATGAATGTGTATATGTATGTTTTGAATTCTTTTATTTTAACACATTCTATATAAGAATTATGATGAATGTGTTTAGTAGGTAAAATGCAAATTAAAAACAGAAAGAAGTGATTTGTAAATTCACTTTGACAGTACAAAGTACACAGCACTGATTTACCTTTTGAGCATTATTTTTTGTAATTTTTTTATTATGTTCCAAAAACATTGGGACAGGTGCAACTTAAGACTAGAAACATTATAAAAGAAAAACATGTTTTTCAAAAATCATCCTAAAAAGGTGTTTTGGGTAAAAATGGAGCACCGAGGAAGGTTAGGTGAGGAAAGGTCAAGGCTCTTTAGGAACAACATTTCTCAACAAGTATTTGCAAAGATTTTAGATATTTCACCCTCTATGGTGCAGAAAACCAGTACTGAAGGTTGAGACCTTCAATCCTTCAGATGGCTGTATTAAAAATCAACATACTTCTGTAATGAATAACCACTAAGGCTCAGGAATACTTCAGAAAACCCTTATCTAGCAGTTCATTCCACAGTTCGTCACAGCATCTACCAATGCAAGTTATGACTCTACTACGCAAAGCAACATTCAGAAACATTTAGCCCAGATTTCTCTGGGCTAAAGCTCATCTGAAATGGACTGACGCAAAGTGGAAATGTGTGCTGTGGTCTGGCGAGTCAACCTTTCAAACTGTTTCTGGAAATCCCAGACAATGTGCTCTCCTGGTCAAATCACGATTCTTACCAACACAAAGTTAATGCCAGCGTCTGTCATGTGTATTAGTGGGTGACTTGTAGACACCATTAATGCTAAGGGGTAAAGACACAAACATTTTGGAGCAACATATGCTGCCATCTAGATGACGTCTTTTTCAGAGACATTTCTGCTTATCTCAGCAAGACAACATCTGCATGTGTAATAACAGCATGGTTCCATAGTAAGAGTGCAGATCTTAATCCTGGAGGGCAGGAGAAAGAGCAAGAAAGAGAGAGAGAATGCGAGAGAGTGAGTGAGAGAGAGAGAGAGAGAGAGAGAGAGAGAGAGAGAGAAATGGCCTGTTTACACCTTGTGTTAACATGCGTTTTGTTGATTGGATCACCTTCAGATGTCCCTTGACCGCATGAAAGGCCAGATGTAAACACACCCAAACACACTGCGTTCAGATTACAATGGGATAATGACTGGACTAAACCACTATTTGTAGATGGTCTGAGATGGATCTCAACCACAATTAAAACAACTGTAAACAGAATGCATTTTTGTCATTTGTATATATCCGAGTGTAAATTTCAAGCGCTGACCAGTGGTCAGAGACTTTAAACAAGGAAACTAAAGATGGGAGACACTTAAGGCTGAAGTTAATGCCAAACCAAGAGCCTTCATCCACTCTTGGCTGCAGAAAGCATCCAAGCTGAATTCATCGACTTCCCTGCGACAGTAGAAAGAGTAAACAAAAGTAAAATGGAAAGGACTATGTACTGAAGTGCTTTTCACGCAGGAAAAGTACAATCGGACTTCGTCTGTTCAAACTGGAGATGCATTTTAGTAAAAAGTGTAAATGGAATCCAGCCAAAGATGCAATCAGGACACAGAACATACGTTAATGCAAGGTGTAAACAGGCGCAAAGGGAGAGAGAAGGAGAAAAACACCCAAAGAGGAATGTTCTATGACTCTCCCTCATACACAGCCTATGTCTCTCTCTTTCTCTTTTTCTCACACTTACATACGCATGGGCACACACACTTATAAAAGCTCTGCGGGAAGCCCATCATGGCCTGAGAGGCGGGGGTCTTTTTCATAACGCACATATGTAACGGGTCAGGCTGACAAACCGGGCACATCAGGACCTGAGCAGGAGGGGAAAAAAAGCCCCAAAAAATCTATTTTCTCATCTCTCATCCTCACTCTTATACTCTCTCCCTCTCACCACATCACTTCCATTTACAACCCCCCTGCCAGTATGCAGCTCTCTGCAAGCCAGTTGATCAAGTCTGGGAGGAAATTAAAGAGGATTAATGGATGAGCTGTGGAGGAAAACAAAAGAGAACACACACAGAGACACATCTTCCAGACTGTCCTGCTGGCACACCGCTGAGTCTCACTTAAAACAAAAGAACCCAGAGGCTTTCCAGTGGGTAGCGTGATTTATTTGGAGAGGTATGAATACATGTGTGAGCATGTGCGCACACACACACACACACACACACTCCAGAGCCACAAACATGGTCTATACTTGTGCACTAGACCAAACTAAGAACAGTCAGTACTGTACCCTCAGACTGGCTGGGCTTTGGAAAAAATGAACATAATTACAATACTAATAAGAATAATAACGAGTTTAACTTGTAATCTCAAGGTCTCTTTAAAACATTAATAAGAACACACGAATCAACACACAAAACATACATCACACACACAGTTTCACAGCTGACAGGGGTCAAACTCCTCAGCTGCAAGCCCTGGTAAGCTGCAGAGAAAGGTCTCTCTGACAGAGTGCCTGGGACAACCCTTCAAGCGCAAGACTGGGAAAACTCCTCTGCTGCATGCTTGAAAAAGGGTCAGGTGTCTCTGCAAGCGAGCTCGGCACTTTCAGCCACGAGCCAGGCAAAACACCTCATCCATGAACCTGGGAAAAAGTCCTCAGCAGTGTGCCTGGAAAAGCACCTTGGCCATGGATCTTGACAAATTCTACAGCTGTAAGCTCAGGGAAAACTACTCAAGCTGCAGGGAAAGCTCTCTCTGTCAGTGTGCCCTGGAAAACCCCTCAGACTCAAGCCTGGGAAAAATGCCTTAGCCGCTGGAAAAGGTTTCTTTGCCAGCGCACCCAGGAAAACCCTTCAGCCTAGAGCCTGGGAAAACTCCTCAGCTATGTATCCAGAAAAACTCCTCGGCTATGCATCCGGAAAAACACCTCAGTCACAGGTCTGGAAAAATTCCACAGCCAAAACAGTGTAGTCACACTAGAAGTGACATATCATATGACACCTCCTCGTTACCACCTCGCTCATCTAAGCCAGCCTCAACACTGTCACACTCTTCTTTGCAGATACATTCAGTTGTGAATTGTGACTTAAACCTACATACAAAATGTCTAACAGCTAGCTATAGGCATAGCTTAGCCTCAAGCTGTAGAGTGTGGGGCCATAATTTAGCTAAAAATCCCACAAGCTGTTAATTTTCCACTATGTTCGCTATGACAGCTAAATGTTCCTTAAATATGTTGTAGTGTGCTTAACGAAAAACTATATTAAGCCTCTTAAATATACATGCCATCTTTTATAAAACATTCCCAAAGCTCCTGACCTTTTTATGCATTAAGAGGAAAGGAGCATTTGGTAAATGGTAGGTAATTCTAATTTAAAAATTGTTCTTTATCTATTTTTAACTTCAATTTTTAAGTCACCAATTAGGCCTTATACATTTGCTTTAAATCCATAGCCACTGGCTGCATTATGTACACTGTTACAATGGGAGAAAATGTCAGGAATGAGCAAAGCAAACAAGCTAACTACTAAGACTATGAACATAAAGACTATGTAATTACAAAGTGAAAAATAGGACCATACAATGAGCACATGGAAGCAACAACAGTGTAGATACAGCAGATAAATGTATACAATGTCACACTACTACTAGGTTATGTAATACACAAAGAGTATTAAGATGACTTTCCAGACCTCACACACTTAAGAGTTCTCTATGCCACTTCTGATGTCTTTCGGCTCACAACAAGTGCCTGCTTGCATGTTTGGCGCTATTCTCAGCCATCATGTTAAGCGCTAATCCAACAAAACAAGGCCACTGTTCTGGCACAGATATGAAGTGTGCAAATCAGATAAAAAAAAAAAAAAGTAAATAAAACATTTGGTCTATCATAAAAGGTGTATGGAACACACACTGTGCTTGGCAGCTGCTCTGAAAATTAATGTTGGCTAGCTGATTGTTGCTGTAGCTCATTTGCACAAGAGTGGCATAACAGGCTTTTTAGAAAGATGTTGGTAGAGTTTCAGAGAAAGCATAAGAGATTCAGCCTGCTTTCTGATCTACATTACCATATGCAACAGGGAAGCCCTTAAGCTCCTTACATGAAATCTAAAGATCAAATCTGAGGAGCATTCTCGGATGCTTGGCAAGGCCTGCAGGCCAAAGAGGAATGATTCACAGCATTTACAGTGCGGGTGACCGGGGACAGTGATAGGGGGAAGGTGAAAAGGATGTTCAAATGTACATTACATAACAAGATCTTGTCTGATTTGTTCTTCTGTTACGTACTCTTCACTTATTCACTGTTATGTTCAGTATTTCCATGCATATAAACACACAAGGGCTAATGTTTAGACATGGAGGTTTAGGTTTGTTAAGGTTTATTAATATTTGAGGTTTTATGGTTTTAGTTTTATGCTCGGTTTATATGCTTAGCGCAATTAACATATGAGCAGTGCCATATACAGTGTATCACAAAAGTGAGTACACCCCTCACATTTCTGAGGTATCTTTTGATGGGACAATGCTGACAAAATGACACTTCGACACAATGAAAAGTCGTCTGGGTGCAGCTTATATAACAGTGTACATTTATTCTTCCCTCAAAATCACTCAATATACAGCCATTAATGTCTAAACCACCGGCAACAAAAGTGAGGACACCCCTAAGAGACAGTTCCTGAAGTGTCAATATTTTGTGTGGCCACCATTATTTTCCAGGACTCCCTTAACTCTCCTGGACATGGAGTTTACCAGAGCTTCACAGGTTGCCACTGGAATGCTTTTCCACTCCTCCATGACGACATCACGGAGGTGGTGGATATTCGAGACTTTGCGCTCCTCCACCTTCCGCTTGAGGATGCCCCAAAGATGTTCTATTGGGTTTAGGTCTGGAGACATGCTTGGCCAGTCCATCACCTTTACCCTCAGCCTCTTCAATAAAGCAGTGGTCATCTTAGAGGTGTGTTTGGGGTCATTATCATGCTGAAACACTGCCCTGCGACCCAGTTTCCAGAGGGAGGGGATCACGCTCTGCTTCAGTATTTCACAGTACATATTGGAGTTCATGTGTCCCTCAGTGAAATGTAACTCCCAACACCTGCTGCACTCATGCAGCCCCAGACCACGACATTCCCACCACCAGGCTTGACTGTAGGCATGACACACTTATCTTTGTACACCTCACCTGATTACCGCCACACATGCTTGAGACCATCTGAACCCAACAAATTAATCTTGGTCTCATCAGACCAAAGGACGTGGTTCCAGTAATCCATGTCCTTTGTTGACATGTCTTCAGCAAACTGTTTGTGGGCTTTCTTGGGTACAGACTTCAGAAGAGGCTTCCTTCTGGGGTGACAGCCATGCAGACCAATTTGATGTAGTGTATGGTCTGAGCACTGACAGGCTGACCCCCCACCTCTTCAATCTCTGCAGCAATGCTGGCAGCACTCCTGCGCCTATCTTTCAAAGATAGCATTTGGATGTGACGCTGAGCACGTGCACTCAGCTTCTTTGGACGACCAACATGAGTGGACCCTGCTCTTTTAAAACGCTGGATGATCTTGGCCACTGTGCTGCAGCTCAGTTTCAGGGTGTTGGCAGTCTTCCTGTAGTCTTGGCCATCTTCATGTACAACTCAACAATTCGTCTTTTAAGATCCTCAGGGTTCTTTGCCATGAGGTGCCGTGTTGGAACTTTTAGTGACCAGTATGAGAGAGTGTGAGAGCTGTACTACAGATTTGAACACACCTGCTCCCTATGCACACCTGAGACCTAGTAACACTAACGAGTCACATGACATTTTGGAGGGAAAATGACCAGCAGTGCTCAATTTGGACATTTAGGGGTGTAGTCTCTTAGGGGGGTACTCACTTTTGTTGCGGGTGGTTTAGACATTAATGGCTGTATATTGAGTGATTTTGAGGGAAGAATAAATGTACACTGTTATATAAGCTGCACACAGACGACTTTTCATTGTGTCAGAGTGTCATTTTGTCAGCGTTGTCCCATGAAAAGATAAACTGAAATATCTCAGAAATGTGAGGGGTGTACTCACTTTTGTGATACACTGTATAAACACACAAGGGCTAATGTTTAGACATGAAGGTTTAGGTTTGCTAAGGTTTATTAATATTTGAGGTTTTATGGTTTTAGTTTTATGCTTGATTATATGCTTAGCGTAATTAACATATGAGCAGCGCCAAATAACCACGTCATGTACATTCATGCATTTGTATGGAAGCCTGTTTCTGACAGATAGGAGAAAGAGGCTGTGTTCCAATCCACATGCTACAACACTAAATTGTACATGAAAAATAGTGCACCACCATTAGAACGTGCATATATATGTACAATGTATAGCACAGAAGTGCACCCAAAATGTTTTTATTCTCTCAAGCTATAACTCATTAGAGTTAAAATATGAACTTAGTATCTTGAGAATTTGATTGATAGGTCAAAATAATGACTAAAAGACTAAAGAACAATTTATCACTCTTTGTGAAAGTGTGTGAATATTACACCATCAAGGTAGACCTCAAAGTAAAGTGGACAATGAGTGTTAATCCAATAATATCCAACATTTTGAAGTACTCTGAGAACTGAAGGAGACAGTAGCTCACACCACTGGAATGCTCCCGGCCATAAAAAGATAAAACCGTACACAGTTATTGGTTGGATCCACCTGGTCTTAACTTGTGAGAATACAATCTTAGGCAGGACAAAATTTATCATTTGTATATGT
The DNA here is from genome assembly GCF_015220715.1 of Pygocentrus nattereri. Classification (NCBI taxonomy): domain Eukaryota; kingdom Metazoa; phylum Chordata; class Actinopteri; order Characiformes; family Serrasalmidae; genus Pygocentrus; species Pygocentrus nattereri. The sequence goes on from NC_051239.1 coordinate 18,845,266, forward strand.
TCTTGTTTTATATCCTTGAACATAAAATAGGCTGTTTTGTTAGGGGAGAAAAAACAAAAAACAAAAAGGAGTTTTGTTCTTTTAGCCTGACTGATGGCTCAAGGAAGACCAAGTGAGACCAAGATTTTGAGTATTTGGGAAATTCAAAGCTGCTTGCTTGCATGCTTTTTACTTGTTAAAACTCTGGTTTCTGCAACTATCAGGGAAGAATGAGAAACAAGGACATGCATGTTGTCATGACTATATGTAATATAATGTAACTCGCATAACATTAACTCATTAATTTTTGTACTTAACAAAAGGCATTAAAAAAATATGGTTTAGGAATTGATATTGGAGTCAAGTGGGAGAGTGAGGCAAACTTTGTTTCAGAAGGAGGGGCTAGCTGTAATAGTTGATAAAAAGTCTGGTAAACTGATGCAAAACTGCCCACCCTACACTGATATTCTCATGGCCTGCTAGCTATTCCTAATACCAATACTACTGCTATTAATATTAGTAATATAATCACTTGTAGGTAGTTTGACCAGAGGAGGATGGGTCCCCGCTGGTGAGCCTGGTTCCTCCCAAGGTTTCTTCCTCAGTTCTGAGGGAGTTTTTCCTTGCCGCTGTTGCCCTTGGCTTGCCCACTGGGGGGTTTCTGTACATTCTTACAGTCCTGTTAAAACTTTGTCTTTTCCGAAATTCTGTGAAGCTGCTTTGTGACAACATCCGTTGTAAAAAGCGCTATACAAATAAATTTGATTTGATTTGAAAACACAATTCGTTCAATACATCGCTGTGTTGTTTGAGCCAAAATGCACAAAACGTTTCCATCAAAATAAACATGATTCATGAAAAAAATGTGCCAAACACAGTACATTTCTTTATAACCCCAAAGTAGAACAGCAAAAGTCATCACAATGCAACTGAAATATTCACTATATGGGCGAGAGCTTGTGGACACCTGTGTATCACACCTTGATGAGTCTCCTGGACATTCCATTACACATCCCATTTTTGCCCATTTGTGAGGTCACACACAAATGTTGGAGAACAAGGCCTGGGTCACAACTGAAGTTTCAATTTGTCCCAAAAGCGTTCACTGGGGTTGAGGTCAAGGCTTTGTGCAGGTCACTGAAGTCCCTCCATTCCAAGCATATCAAACTGTGTTTTTATGGACCTCACTTTGTACACTTTGGTCTACTTTTCATAGCTCCTATATTTTGGGTTTTTTGTATTGTGCTGTGTTCTAAAAAAATATCTAGTTGTTTTCTTGTCTGATAATGGGTACATCAGTGATGGCCCTATCCGCCTGTTTCCTGAAGAATGATTACAGTGATTTCAGATTATAGAAAGTCATCTGCTACATCCATCTGCTACACGCTCCTCTTCATTAGAGTAATCAAGCACTCTGGCGTCACTGTTTACCTAGTTCATTTAAAACTTCTGATGTAACCTCCTCTAAAAAGGAGTGGGTCATTTCTCTGAAAGATGACCTGTTTTTACAAGGCTGAGTTGTGGCATGTTATGTAAGTGTTGCATGTTACGGATTGCATTTAATTGGCAGTCCTTTTTTATTGAATCACTGGATTCTTCTGTGTGGAGTACTTAAATGCTGTAGTATTATTGTGTAACAGTTACGTACCAGGAAAAGCAGCGTAAATCTGTGAAAGGAAAACTAAGATAAGAAACAATTCGCGGACAAGTGTGTAGGCAGTCATCCACCTAAATCTATAGTTTGCTCACATGTGACGCAATGACAATGAGACTGCAATGAGGTGTCGCTTTAACTAGTAAAGTAATTTACAGCCAAGCCATATGAAGTATACTGGCAATGGGCCACAAAAGTAAAAAAACTAAGAAAATACACCTCTATGAGAGCGATGATTTCTGCTAGCAACCCTGTGGGACTCTAATAGTATGTTAGGGCTAAGCAAACAGCAATGCACATGAACATTTTGGGTCATGCTAGATTAAAAAGGGTCATCTGAATTTAATTGGTGAAACATATCAGGGACATTAGCATATATTTTACCTAGTATACTGTAGAGGTTGCATAGACTAGTAAAGTTGTCATCTTATAAATCCGCAATTTGGTGCTGTGGGCATGTGCCTGATACATTAGAAATAAAAAGAGATCAGAACCAGTTTTCCGACTAAAGACAAAGCCTAAAGTGCTTTATTAATGTGGAAATGCTACTAAAAGCTGTGTAAGACAGGCAGAAATACAGGCTTGTAAACCAGACTAGGTAGGTTTTGCAAACTACTAGCCATTTCATGTTTAGCGTGATGTACACAACAAAAATGAACAAATACACGAGTCAATTATTTTTTTGACTAGTCAACTATTAAAAATGAAAAGTCATGCTACTCCTAGCTGCTGCAGTTGCTTCTAAAACAGAAACCTGGTAGTACCTGAGTACTACTTCCATTCATAGTCAATAAGTAGAGCTGCTGCAATTCTTTCTGAAAACTATCAGTTGTCAAACTACAGCTTCTAGCCACAGCCAGTGACTTCCATAGGGGCTACAGTGATGCTTTTTCTCATAAGATTGGTTCCACTCATTGGTCTTATTTAAAACATGATTGGTTGATTCCTTTGACACTTCCTAATTTGTTGGTTGTAACATTCAAAGGCCTTCTGTTCAGCTCCTGAAGTCCTAACCAATCACTGAGCTTGCTTCTCTGAAGGCCTATAAAACCCTTAGGGTTCTGCCAGTCATTTCATACAAAATCAACAGTAATATATGTGTTTCTGGGTAAGAACACTTGACAATCTTCAAGCTGAATTGAAAGTGATCTGTCTGAACTTGTTCTGTGGATAAATTTGATGAGTTACCTCCTTTACTCCTAGTTTTTAACGAGCAGTGACTTTTTTGCAGGTTGTTTTATTGCACATTGACAATGTTGCCGTTGTCATCTATGAAGAAAGTGTCTAGACACTGAGCTGTGCTGCTTTTCCTCCATATCAGTTCTTGTGATATCCCTACAGGCTATTTACTTTATAGCTACAGATGAAAAGGAGTCGATATCTTGTGAGCTAATTTCAAGAACAAAGTTTGGTTCTAGATGTCTCTTTAATGTCTCCAGTTATCATAAGATTTAAATTTCACACCAGCAAACTTACTACAAATAATACTGGGCTGAAACGAGGAGAGGTTTGGAAAAGGTTAAATGAACACAATGATATAAAAAACAACTCAAAATTGGTCAAAATGGCTAACTAATGGCTAATTTATTCACTTACCAGCATAATCATCCTCATTACTGTCTTCTTTTCCCTCCAGCTCTTCTTCTTCATTGAGCTCAGCATCCAAATCTTGCCCTGTGACCTGTTCCAGTGCCATATTGTCACCTGTGCATGTTTGCCTAACACACAAACAAACAAACAAACAAACACAGAAACAGCAATTATTGCACACTGTCCTGTAAAGTTGTATGCCTTGCTGCAACCAAGTGGTTGGACACATGAAAACAGATGTATAAAAATATGACTTTATGCCACCGCAATATGCAGCCACAGTGCATCTGAAATTAACGTTTGACTTATTAACGCAGCACATGGAACTGCGAACTGTGTGCATTTGAGGTGCAAGGTGAGTGAAATAGAATAGCAGTCAAGAAGTTTGATATAAGAGAGAAAATAAAAGTTTGCTAATGAAAACATGAAGGTATTAGCAGCGGTAATAAATGAAAACATTCCACCGCGGTGCGATCCTACACAAGATGAAAACAAAATACGATCTAGCCTGTGAATAAAAGTGTGAAAATTCAGTGTAATCAAAAAAATTCAAATGGGTACTCTTACACAGCGGTATCACTTTATATCACTGTTTCACCACTTTAGACCAATCGGTGCCATTTTCCTTTAGCTGCTGAACAGGAATGGCTTAATGAAGCCATTGACAAAACTTTTTCCTATTTTTTTTTTACAATGAATACCAAACACCTTTGACTTGTTTAGTCTGAGGTGATTTTGGAATGACTGTTATCCAGGAAACTGATCTCCATAAAGCATCGTCAGAGAGTCACATTTCAAAAGTGCACCCTGCCAAATGTGGCCCCTGTCTGTCATCCAGTGTAATGCAGGCCAGAGCCATGTCCTGATGCAATATGTGATTAACTCCGCTCTTTAAATAATGGCAAAGATAATAAAGGACTGTAAGAAACAAATCGTCAAGACAGACTGTATGTTATGAAAAATAGACTATAATTTAAGGCAACCTAGTGGCTTAAGTTGTCTAACTCACTGTTAAAAATGATGAACTTAGTCTATATCGTACAAGCACTTGATCCATGTATAGAAACAGAACAGTCTGCAACGTGGTGCAACAGGTTACACATTAAACCCAGCTAATGTGTACGAAAGTTAACGTAATGGAAGGACTATGTTGAAAGCCGCTGCACGCATGGGAGGTTCGCGAAACACAAACAGTACTCTGACCCAATGAACTGGCCTAGTGATCCAGTGAATTTGGTGGTTACTACCAATTATGCAGGTAATCGAGTAAACTAGCAATAGTGCGATGATTAGTCCAGCAAATTATGTGACACTTTTCAGAGTTAAAGGCTTGCTGATCATGGCTTTAAACATACAATTTTATTTTAAAAGGTGAGCATCCCAGCACCAAGGTAAAGAAATGAATGGAGAGCCGTGAGCCCAGAATTAAAGGGTCCTTAGCCTAAGAGCTCTCCCCAGGCAGCGACAATTTTGTGAACCTACCCGTTTCTTTTAAAAGCCTGAAGAGAATCAGCAAAACCCAAGTTAATATGTTTGTCTCTAGTTCATTTCAGTCATTGGCTCAAGTTCATTTGTTTCACTACCCAAATACATTTAGACTGATCAGCACGACTGAATAATGATCTGCGGATCCCGTGTTTGTCAGTCACTAAGCCCATGAATTGAGAACATACACTTTAATTCATTACTTCTAATTTAGTCATCATTTGTAATCGAGTAACTATGACAGAAATAGTGAGTCTGTTTTACAGAATCCCCTTTAGCTTGTTAATTAAATGTAAAATGTAGCCTATGTTGGACAGAAACATGAAAGAATTAGCTATTCAAAGTAGGGCTGCATGATAAATCGTGTTTTTTCCCCCCCAGGATCGCAATGCATTTCCACGATACACACACTGCTAAGAGCTGCGGACAGAACAGGTCGAATGACCTCACACACGCAGTGTCAGAGTGGTCACTGCAATACCAGCACAAACCTTTAGAAGCTTAATGAATGCTTCTCTGTGCTGGGATTAAACCCACATGGGTGACAGTATCTTAAGCAATCCTGAACTACAAGCTTGTTCTCACCCCCAGTAATGTGTCTTAGGTGTGCGAGGCTGTAGTGGCTACTGCCACAGCAAACATATTCAATAACCAAACAAAAATAAACGGACAAAAACATTCATTTGCTCTTGTGTGTCTACAAAATGGACATATGTTTCTGTAGCTTTTATAGAAAAATACCTGTTGAGGTAATGCTCACTGTTTCTCAGCTTTCAATGCACAAAAGATGTGCTTGCAGTTCTGGTGAAACTACCAGGTAGCATTTCTGCCTCTCATCCAGTCATTATTTTATTACTTTAGGAATCATTTATTCTTCTCATTTAGTCATTACCATATCTAACAGCCTCATTGAACATTGCTTTTCATGTCAATATTGTATGGTCCTAATAAAAGCTGACCATTTTCTAGAAATTGATTGATATAAAAAGCCATTTTATCCATAAAAAGTTTTCAAACAAAGGTATGGAATGTTCTTTGAACCCTGAACTATGGAAAACAGCTGAATGCACAATGGGGGCTAAAGGACTAACATGTAAGGTATGTGCCATTCAATGAGGAAGAAGTGAGATGAACTTGCTGACCTTGCGGGAGGGTACTGGGTTCATGCTACACAGTGGAGGCAGTGGGGGTGGGGCCCTAACCTAAAGCAGACCACATAACAATGTTCAACATGAACTTTCACCCCCACCCAACCTAGCCCACTCGCATTACTCGCACCTATAGCAAAATAGATACAGCCACAACAGCTTGATGGACATCCTTAATAAGTGTGTGTGTGATAATATACCCTGCATTTAAATAAAGACGGGTGGCTGGTGACCCACACATGGTAATAACAACCTGAGATTCATGTCATGTCCACGTTGGTGGACAGACATTCCCAACGAGGCTTGGGAATGTCTGTGTGTTGGGGGTGGGGCATGGTGGAGCATAAGAGATCAGTGTTACACTTCTCTCTTTCAACCTAGAAGAGGGAACGGTTTTCTAACTGAGAATTAATCGTGAACAACAACAAAAACAAAGCGTGATAGAAGCAGAGAGGTGGTGAGGTGGCTGAGAGAAGCGAGAGACCTTCTCACCAAGTGCAAGAAAAAAAAAAATGACACAAAAAGTGCAGGGAAATGGAAGACAGCAGCTTGTATAAGAGCACAGTTACATAAGAGCTGGCTAATACAGCCATTACCTAGCAGTGAATTTTTGAAAAACATTTTCCTTCCTGCATTTTTGGTCTATTTCTGTTCTGCCCGCTCCAAAATATATTCAATTCACCCAGCAACACTAAAGAAAGGCCACACTTGAGCGTTTAACAAGAGACAAATAAACAAACAAATAAGTATGAAGTAATTACATCATATTACGGTGGTATATTGAAGGGTTGGGGAGCTGATAGGTCACCATCAGCTGCTCTTTTCTCTCAAGCACTTTGATGACCACCAAGAGAGCTTCAAAAGCACAGGTTTTTATTATAGCATTTGCTATGATCTACAAAGAGCTCGGTCAGTTCAGCTTCTTTTTTATCTGTTAATGCAGTCTTTCTTGTGGAGAGAAGGACCTTTCACATCATATGTTCCTCTACTGGTTCTATCTTAATTGACATGTCAATTCGTCAATGTATTTTACACTTCTTTTTAATATGCAGATAGACAGAAATGATGTGCTATTCACTTGGTTTTTAGACTTAAATCCTTTGGCTTTGAATGACTCTACATCTTAATTATATTTAAATTTAATTTCAATTTAATTCAAATGAATCATAATGCTTTACCAAACAGTTCAGTACTGATAGTTTTAGGTCATTATGAGCATAACTCAAGAACACTAGCCAGTACATAACCACAGCTTTGAACAGTTATACACACATAGATTTATGATCATTTTAATCACAACACAATTCTTAAAGGTCTCTCTCTCTCTCTCTCTCCCTCTACATACATACATACACACATACATACATACATAAATACATACCATATCTAATGAAAGTGAGTGCACCCCTCACATTTCGGCAAATATTTTATTATACCATAGAAATGAAACTTGGATATAACTTAAAGTAGTCAGTGTGCAGCTCTGCAGCAATGCTGGCAGCACTCATACGTCTAATTTTTGAAGCCAACTTCTGGATATGACGTTGAACACATGGACTCAACTTCTTTGGTCGACTCTGGAGAGGCCTGTTCCGAGTGGAACCTGTCCTGGAAAACCGCTGTGTGACCTTGGCCACCAAGCCATAGCTCAGTCTCAGGGTGTTAGCAATCTTCTTATAGCCCAGGCCATTTTTGTGGAGGTCAACAAATCTATTTCTTAGCCATGAGGTGCCGTGTTGAATATCCAGTGGCCAGTATGATTGAATTGTACCCAAAACACCAAATTTAACAGCCCTGCTCTCCATTCACACCTGGAACCTTGTAACTCTAATGAGTCATATGACAGCAGGGAGGGGCAACGACACAATTGGGCACAATTTGGACATTGGCACCCAAGAGGGTTCAGGCAGTGATAGGTAATAATGGTGGTCAGACAAAATATTGACACCTTGAACACAATCTGGACATGTCCACTGTGAAGTGGACTCACTTGTGTTGCCAGCTATTTAGACATTAATGGCTGTGTGTGATCTTCAGATGACTGCTATATAACCTATACTGCTATATAAGCTGTACACCGCCTACTTTAAGTTATATCCAAGTTTTATTTCTATAGTGTTGTCCTGTGAAAAGATAAATAATAATAATAAAATATTTGCAGAAATGTGAGGGGTGTAGTCACTTTTGTGAGATACTGTATAATCTTTAATAAGCATCAGATGCCCCACAATGTAAACGTTGGCTGTTTTTCACAGTCAACACTATTACAAAACAGACTGACCGAGGCCTGAAATAACCCCACTAATAAGTCTATTTAAAGAAAGCCATTCTTCTTAAATAACTTTCCAGCCTCTGTGAGCAGTGTTGTCCTAGAAACACCAGCTATTCTCAGTCCCCTGAGAATACCTACCCATAATCCCCACCCACTTCAGTGTTCACCTAACCAATCACAGACACAGTGCTGTCCTAACTCAAGCTCACCACATCTAATCAGCATGTATTTCTAGGCAGAGACTGCAATTGTTATAAAAAAATCGGCTAACTTGCAGCAACACTGATATCTAATTAAAACGGACTCTGCAGGCGTGGTTAGTACAGGCGCAGCTGCAGTCTAAACACATCAACAATGAAAAATGAGTTTCCATGATAAACAACATTATTAAGAGTGTAATGTCAGTCCCTTTTCCTTTTAGAAGGTTATACAGTTTTGTTTGTTAAGGCTCACAGAAACTCATTTGTATACACTGCATCTCTATTGAAATCTAGGTGGACCACATTCAGTCTACATGCTGACTTATTCTGTATATTCACACTTTTGCACTCTCCACACTCAAAAACTATTTATTGTATTTAATTTTGCCAATAAAATACAGTCAGCATATGCTGTAAATTTTAAATAGTTGACTTCACTTTTGAAAATTATGCAAACATATTGCCTAATAATTACATTTATTACATTATAATTATTAGTCACACAATGTAATTGAGATAGATCTTCAAAAACACACATGCTTTTAAAAAAAGAAGGCAAACATTATGTTAATGATGATCTTTGATTTCATATATTTACGCTTAAAAAACACTTATTAGCCGATATCCGTCTCTAATAAGCAATCGGATGTCGTCAAATAACCCCATTGTTTTGCTTTCTTTTGAGTGTAGACATCTCTCAGAGTTCCACAGAGGCTTACAGTGCAAATTCTGAAAGTCTTCACCCCCTCCAGTAATCCAAAAGCGCTGACTAGGATTAACCCTGCGTGGTATTGTCTGGTGCAGGTCAAGCATTCTGAAGCACTGTGTAACTCTGATAATGATACTCAACTCATACGCTCAACTGAGCAACATAGTACCAACAAAGAGGCGCCAGTCACAGAGGTTCCAAGGTTAACGCGTTGACTTGGGGTCATGAAGGGCATAGGGGTGATAAGGACCAAGCTCTGTTAAAGGAATACTGCAGTGGTTTTGAACCCAATCTCTACATGTGGTGTCTGTAACATATGATCAATTACCACAGACAGTTCCCAGCACAGAAAATGACTGGAATGACTGGAACACAATCACAGTAGAAGTCAAAGGGAAGATGTTTCAGCACCTGCACACCGGCTTCTATAACGTGTGTTCCAAGTCAACGGGTTTTCTGAAGTCTGTGTAGTCACCATTCATTACGGCTTCAGGTAGGACTGAGTCTAGAACAGTGTAACAGTTCCTAACATCATAATCTCATCCTAACTCCAGAAATGAAATGAAATCTAAAATATAAAGAAGCATTCTACCTAGATCAAAAACATAAACACTGTTCATAAACACTGTCCTAACATTAGGACGACCACTCCTAACTTCTGTTAGTTCACAATAACAGCACAGTGCTGTGACACTGCAAAAGAACGGTGGTTCATTCTCTTGCGTGTTACATTTCAGTCTCAGTGCACACATAAACCACAGAGCTCAGACGTCTCAGAACACAGGGGTACTAATTAGGTTTAGCAAAGCGAGGATTTCAGAGCCAAACGTTTCAATATGTGCTTTTAACAATCGTTTGGGGAAAAAGAAACGAAAAAGTTTGGTTGTTTTTAATGTCATTTATCACATTAGGAATACTGTGACATGGCAGGCAGTGAGAAGCAGTTTTTCCATAGTAAATAAGTAATAACAATTACAGAGGTGCTAGTGCCAAAAATAACACAAGCTTTCACAGGCACCCAAACAGGCACCCAAACACAGCACAGAGCCAGTCTTAATGCATGTAGTGGCATGGAGTAAGCGCTTCATCTCCCACTAATAGGGGTGGTCTTCACAGAAGGTAATCAGCCACCAAGAGCCCCCACAAAAGTACAAACCAGAAAAACTGGGTGTGGGGATGGTACATCAGCCTACGTGTGCACATTTTAAAATGAGCTGTTATTTGTCAATTTAACAATTATTTTCAGTAATTTTGATACAGATCTGTAAAGCGGTCTGTTGAGACGCTGCCATTGTAGCTGGGCTCGGTAATCCTCCTCAGAGGAACTGCATTTGAATCTTCAAACCAAACAACACAGTGCATTATGGTGCATATGCATTATGCTCTACCCCTAGGGTACCTCAGTAGTACACTACTTACTGTGATGCACTGTGGAACTGTTTGACTGTACAGTGCTACTTTAAAATAAGACGACCTGTATAAGTGTTTACGAATAGTTTAGAAACCGTTATTAATTGTTAATGAGTAAGTCATAATAGTTTGGTCATAAGCACTTCATTATGTTTTAAAAAGCAGTTATAACATGAATAAAAAGGGCAAAATCGAGCTGTTACATCTGATGAATATGAATGTGACAAAGCTGACAGATTTAATGTTAACTGATGAAGACGTAAGATCAGTAAATGTCAAAATCTAAAGCTTAACTGTAGAAATGAATTTGGGGTTCACTGCTGCCCATTTTATTTATGAGTTGTAAATGCTTTATAATGATTTTAAGGTCTTTAACACCTAATTATTAAGCATTAGTTTTAGTGATACGGACTCTACATAATGCTTTTGTTTTTATAAGTACACATAGCTCTAGTGTTGATGTCATTTCTCACAGAAATTCATGCACTACAAGTAACTTGAATACATGAATACAAGTTACATGAAGAGCTAATTGCTTTTCTCAAAAAGTAAGGTGGTTATGCTACTCATTACGTCCTGTAAAAGTACACAGGCATGGTGGTTAAGTGGTAAGGCATCGGTCTCGTAAACTGAAGATCACAGGTTCAACCCCCCGTCTGCTTATTTGGGGGTGTTTGTGGGCTGGAGGTCAATGAACCAGCCCTGTGACCGGTTTGATCCCCTGAGTTGACATGACTGAAGTACCCTTGAGCAAGGCTCCTATTCCCCAAATGCTCCCTGGGTGCTGTGGATAGGGGTGCCCACCGTTCCAGGCAAATGTGACCCCTAGTGTGTGTGCATTCACTAGTGTATGTGTTTCACTGCACTGGTGGGTTAATTGTGGAGGTGAATCTCCCCTTTGTGGGGAGCTTAATCTCACTGCCATTTACTTTCAACCCACCATATTCTGTACCAAATTAAGTCACTTCATTGGCAGATCATATGCCAGCATATTTATTAAAACAAGCAAAATGTTCCACCAATATAGTGAGATGTTATGGAAGTTAATGTCAGAAAACACAATGAAAGGATAACTGGACTTTTCAAATTATGCGACAAAGCAGAAAACGACAAAAAGGGAGATACAAGGCTTCTGCACTGACAGCCACGGTAAGCAAAGAGACAAAAGCACAAGAGAGCAGAGAGCACTCCTGGTCTTTTTGTAGCACCCATAAAAAGACTTTTTCGGTCTTTTATGGGGGTTAATAGAACACATTCTTAGTAAAATCACACAAAACTTTATGAAATCTGCTCCTATGCTGGAAAACAATGGAGCATTCCTTTAAGGTGTGTCAGGCGCGAGGACAGAGGCAAGACAGCTTGGGCCAGAGACACAAATTAAAAACGAAAACAAGAAAAAAAACAGCGCAAGGAAACATGAGAAAGTGAGACCCACACAAACAGAAACGGGCACCACACTGTTTCTGGATTGTTATGTAAGAGAGAGACAGGGCTCAGTTTTCCACACCTCCTCCCTGCTCTCTATCTTTCTCTCACACACACAGACACCCAAATAATCCCGCCAATGAAAACAGCATACCTTTCCAGCTTCTCTCAAACTGCCAGATATTAAGTGCGTTAGGGGAGAGCGGTGTTATGATAATTACCAATGAATAAGCAAGTATTAATTGCAATTAACATCTGGCTGTACACATTTACTTTACTCTAGTTCACAAGTTTATCTGATAAACTGTTTATGTGTAGCACTCTTTCTATCTGGAGGTGCTTGAGCATGATTATACTGGCCTGCTACTAAATAAAACTATTGAAAAGAGATAAACGTGGTCATATTCCTTGTGCTTTATTAAAAACAGCTGTCTTCTATTTACATTCATTTGTTATTTTAGGAGGTACATCTGCCTCATAGGCCCACTATATACAGGTGTGTGCCAAAGTTTTAGGCACCTAAAGAACCAAATTAGAAGTAAAAAGACATTTAGGGCATGTGTTTAATTGCTCAGGGATACACGAATATTACAATAACTAAAAATAACATTGATACCTCTCCTTGTGGCGGCCCAGTCTTATTTGGATTTATTATCCAATATCTAATACCCGATCATGTTAAATCAGATGTGCTGCTGACATGTGATGGCATCCAGGAGAAATTAACTAAAATTAGCTCACAAAATATCAAATACTTGTTACTTTTGATCATATTTATGTTTATTATTATTATGTGTCCCTAATATATTTTGTATATATGTGTAAAAATAAGAGAACATTTAACTTCCAACAGCCGGTTATTAACTTTTCAGCAAACATTTCTGAGGAGATTATATGTAAGGTAATTGCTTGCATAAGGAACTATACAAGTATACAATTTCTGCACAGTTCGGTAAGTATTTGAGTTAATAACATCCATCTCCCCTTCCTGGATCGGGGCCTTGTCATGGTGGAAGGGCTTGTGTGGTCTAGGGAGCTTCAGAGCTAAGTCGTCGGGAGCAAAATGCTCCTGGTAGGGTCTCCCAGGGTGAACAGGTCTGGAGTGAAGACCCAGACTAACGCAATCAAAAACCCCACCATGCACAACAGACACAAACAATCATGTACCCTACCCGGGAGAGGGTCACCCCTGGAGTCAGGCCTGGGCTGGGCTAAGCCTGAAGAGGCAACGTGGGGACACCATGTGAGCCCACCACCCGCAAGGTCCACCACTGGGGGGCAATGCAGTGCCGTATAGGCAGTGGGAGATTGCAGGGAGGCCCTTGGCGGCCTAGGCCCCTGTGGCAAAAACTGGCTCTTGATTCGTGGAATGTAACCTAACTGAGGGGGAAGGAGCCTGAGCTTATGCAGGAAGTTTAGAGGTACCAACTAGATATAGTTGGGCTCACCTCCACCCACAGTTTCGACTCTGGAACCAAACTCCTGGATAGGGGTTGGTCCCTCTCCTACTCAGGGATTGGACAGGGTAAGAGGCACAGGGCGGGTGTGGGGATACTCATGAATCCCGAGTTGGTGATCATGCAGTTGGAGTTTGTCACGGGGATGAGAGGGTCGCCTCAATGCGAATTAAAATTGCAGAGAGAAAACTCTGACTGTTGTCTGTGCTTATGCACCACTGAATCATGTGGTTGCCTCCAGCGCTTGCTGGAGAGGTTTGCAGCTCAGTGTGAAGCGGTTGGTATCATAACTTGGGTCAGCACCTCCAAGTCCATGGACTTATCCCAGAAAAGGATGGCATGCCCACTCCAAGTAAGGGAAAAGGACTTGCCCCAGGTGGAGGAGTTTAAGTATCTTGGGGTCTTGTTCACGAGTGATGGGAAGAGGGATCGTGAGATCGGCTGCAGGCTGGGACAGGCGGCAGCAGTAATGCGGTCACTGTACTGGACTGTAGTGGTGAAGAGGGAGCTGAGCCAAAAGGCGAAGCTCTATGTTTACCAGTTGGTCTACATCCCAACCCTCACCTATGGTCATGAGCTGTGGGTAATGACCTAAAGAATACAACCGTTGGAAATGAGCTTTCTTCGTAGGGTGATGGGCTACACTCTACTTGATAGGGTGAGGAGTTCGGTCATCTGGGAGGAGCTCAGAATAGAGGCGCTACTCCTCCGCATTGAGGAGCCAGCTGAGGTGATTCGGACATCTGATCCAGTTGCCCCCTGGACGCCTCCCGGTGGGTGATGTACTAGGCTCAGCCTACTGGGACAAGACACCGGGGTCGTCCTAGGACTCCCTGGAGGGATTATATCTCCAAGTTGGCCTGGAAGCGGCTTGGAGTCCTCAGGAATGAACTAGAGGAAGTTGCGGGTGACAGGGTCGTCTGGGATTCTCTGCTCTCTCAACTGCTATCATGACCCTATCTGGACTGAGCGGTTAATGATGATGATGATGATGACGTTCATCCCTAGTCCAACTTGATTAATTCTGCACTTGAAGGGACTGATAAGCGAAGCTGAAACAGGTAAAGTTGTTTGCCAAAGCAGGTATGTTTTATAAAATGCTATGTACAGTGGAGGAGGCCTGAATCCCCCACTGCAGGCCCCCTGACCTAGAGCTGGAGTACTCATGAGTAAGATAGTATAATCTTTACTGCTTTAGAACCTACAGGCCTATGTAAAGACCAAAGGCAGAAAATCTGCTGAAGTTAACAACTAAAATGCACAGCTTGACACAAAAATAGCCTCAAAGAATGCAAAAAATACCATCCAACTAGAAAGTATCAGACTCAAAGACATTCCAAAGTGCAGGTTGTACACGGATTTCAACACTCAGAAGTGACATCAAACCTTCACTAAAAAATGAAAGGGGAAAGTGTTTGGAGACAAACAAAAATAGACTGTAACTGGCTCTGAATGGCTCTAACTGTCATAGCAGTAATTCATGAAATCAGTGACGTGGGTTTGGTTTGAGTATTAGAGTGCCAGGACTCAGCAAACTTGCATTAACCTTTAGAAGTCAGTTATCACTTTCATTTTTCTGCACTATTCAAATGTAATTTCACAATTACATAGTAGGGTTTAGAATGATGGCGGCACGGTAGCGTGGTGGGTAGCGCTGTCGCCTCACAGCAAGGAGGGCCTGGGTTCGATTCCCCGGCCAGGGTCCTCTCTGTGTGGAGTTTGCATGTTCTCCCCGTGTCTGTGTGGGTTTCCTCTGGGTTCTCCGGTTTCCTCCCACAGACATGCAGTCAGGCCAATTGGACTTGCTAAATTGCCCCTGGGTGTGAGTGACTGTCTGTGTCTGTCTGTCTGCCCTGCGATGGACTGGCGACCTGTCCAGGGTGTATCCTGCCTTCCGCCCGAAGACTGCTGGGATGGGATCCAGCATCCCCCCGCGACCCTGACGGAGAAACGGCTTAGAAAAGGGATGGATGGATGGATGGATGGGTTTAGAATGACCACTGGTTTTCCCTCAATGTCTGTCCAGGAAAAATGACCTGAAGTGCAGGGATTTTTCTAAGTTAAGATGTCTTGTAAAGTTCAAACAGCTTCTTTTTATCCAGCCAAACCACATCTACACAAAGAATACATTTGACTGGCTCAGATGACCCTCAATGTACGGACAACTGTTTGGGAAAGGTGCTACTGTTGATGACGTTGATGATGATGTTTAGGCACCAGACAGCACTGCAACACGATAACTGAGAAGCTAGGTTGACCTGACATCTATGCATTGTGGGCATAACTACTCATTCATCCTATTACTCATCCTATTATATCTCCTCTTCCACTTACAAACACAAATGTAATGACTGAAAGTTTGGAAATCACACTTTTGGCAGAACCTGCTTGTTTTGATGAGCTAGGAGTGAGAAATAATTAATATTAAATTATACCATGATTTTGCCCTGCGATGGACTGGCGACCTGTCCAGGGTGTATCCTGCCTTCCGCCCGATGACTGCTGGGATAGGCTCCAGCATCCCCCCGCGACCCTGACGGAGAAGCGGCTTAGAAAATGGATGGATGGATGGATTATACCATGATTTTTTGTCCCACTTAGTGAGGTAACATTTCTCTATAGTGTTAAACCTCAGATCCTGCAGGTTATTGATCTTACTTTGTCCTCTCCATCTGTCAACGTTACACCTGTCATCTTGAGCAAATATTTATCATTAGATGTAACAGGTCACCGATGACCTTTTTATTTATATGTAAAGGCTGCTTATTAATGATGAAAGGTGTTTATGACCTAATTGATATCCATCAATAAACAAATTTTAAACAATTTAAACCCCCTAGTCTTATTGTAATGCATTAACTTTTTTATCACCAGAGATAACTGTTTAAGAATTCATACATTAAGCAGGGACAAAACACTATATTATATGTAAGGCTTGGGAAAAAAACTCTAAAAAGATGGTAGAAGGGAAGAACTGGAAGAAATGATGACAAATCCAGCTCAAGTCCTCCCTGTGTCCTTCATTACTCTCTCCCTAGATCTCTACTGCCTCCTACTCACCGAGCCTCCTATTGAGACTGTTAACAGGAACAGACTGAACCTTGCACCAGTAGCCCAAAGAGAGAGAGAGAGAGAGAGAGAGAGAGAGAGAGAGAGAAATGAAAGACGCAGAGAGGACCTGAGATGGATCTGTTAGAGGTTGAGAGAAGACAATTAAGAGATATAGAAGAGAAAGACACAGTGACAAGAGACAGCAGGTCTACATCTAACACTGAAAAAAAAAGCCTTCTTGCCTCACCTGTTCTTTCATTTCAACAGGGCTTCTATACTCCTAATGAGACGCAACAGGGCCCTCAATTACATTGTGTTTGAAGCTTTGATTATCAGGCCTGTATGTAAATGTTTCCAATTTTTAAATAACTTTTAGCACTTAGATTAAAAACAACATTTTTTTAAAGCATTAATCTTAATAAGTGTAACTAATTGTCATGTTAAAGAGTCACTACACCCGAAGTCGTTTTTTTTCATCAACAGCTGAAATACACTGCTCTGTAATAATAAAATATACCAGCCTTGCTTAAAATGTGAACACAGCTTTCCAAACTGTAAAAACACAATTTTTTATCGTGCTCAGTTCCGCCTCTGCAGTGCCCCCCGGTTCAACTCTGCTACAGGTATGGATGACGTGTCTTAGTACCGAAGTACCATCAAGCGTCACAGTATGCAAATCAGTCTACCAATGTTATCGCCCCCCCGATGGCGCCCTACTCGCACCACACTCATAAATATATAGTCACCTACAGCGAGGAGATAACCACACTCACGCGCTGAGCTAAAACAATATATAATAGAAATATAATATGCCAGCTGTCTGTACCAACTGTAAATAACCCAGTTTATCTAAGATTAGTTTGTAAGTCAGATTGATAAATGTTCAAGACATGACTAGGTAACCCAAATGATTGATTAAGTGAGGATTTCTTCAGGTGCGCGCACTCACTGAACAGAAATCAACGGCAATCAACACTGGAACTATGGAAAGCGACACGGTTCAGGAAATGTTAGCGTTATATGGCCATTGTTACTGGTGGCGTCAACCTCTGGTCCATACATCCTTTCTCTAACTTTTTCCAGCTTTCCATATTTGCAGTGCTAACACCTATAAGTGCCATGAACATCTTGCAGAACGTAAGGATTTAGGGCCACCTGTGACTTTGATGTCAAACTGAAAGAAACTTAGACAGTGTTCAAAGACATCCACTTTATTCATTCGGATTTCAATGCATCTAAGAACTCTAAGGACTTGGACTATATCGAATACGGACCTGCTGAGCAGATAACTAGAAGCCAGCTCTTATGGTTTTAAGCGATGCTCTATCATTTGGACGTCTTTGCCGCACGCTGCTACTTTTTTTCTGCCGCTACATTAAATCTTCAGCGGCTCGAGTCCGTGGCTTATACTGTTAACGCTCAAGACGCACTTTGTGATCAGAAATGCCTTCCCTTGTCGAAAATGGGGATGGTAGTGGGGACCTCCAAACCTGTAGATCGCTGCAGTGCCCTCCCATTTTTGAGCATTTTTCAAATTGTGCCAGGGGTGGAGCTAGCTGGAAATAGTGGGGTGTGGTTACTCATTAATGGTCATGCTGAGAAAAGGCAGTTAAAGGACTTTCATCAGTGCTACACAAAGAAAAGTCAGAAGCAGATGCACACAAGAAGTCTAGCCACAACAGAACCCAATCAAGGAGCTGCGGCCTGTCCTACCAACAATTGCCTGATAAGGTACAATGAAAAAAAAAGAAAGACAAAGGAGATGCACCCTTAGAATTAATCCAATACCTGTGCTGCATCCAAAACCACTAACTAGCATGTCAAGAGTAGTACGCCATTATTAGAAGTCCAAACATTAGTACAGTATGCATAATGTGAATGTGGCTTATAAGTGGTTGGGACACTCTCTGCTCTACACAAGAATCTTTATCCATCAGTTTAATATGACCATATTAGATGCTTTACCTTTGCTGAGTTTACAGCAGTGAAAAGTTCTTGCTCTGTGCAGGTCAGATTCCTTTTCATTAGGACGCCGGTAGCACATGCACACACAATTTATGTACAGACAGTCACAGATAATACATGCAAATACAATTTATGTTTTACATGCATAGCGCAAAGTTAACATTGCTCTCTTTGAGACATGAATAAATGTAAATAACACAATTCTTATGAAGTCAGTAATGTGGTTACAAGAATTTAAATGTCAATGCACTTCAGTGAACTGTAAGAGAGAAATAGACTTCTGCATGTGGGAAGGTTTCCTTCAGAGTCTGACAACATACTTGCATGTAACGCCACTTGTCCAGATTGTCCAGGATTGTCCAGGTTTTTGGTTGCCTGTCCAGGAAAAGATTGAATTCAGTACTAGACACCAAAATCACCAGGAATCCAATGATTTTCACATTTGTGTTTTTTACATGAATTTTAAACGGCCTCTATATACAATCAAACCTTCTTCAAGCATAAGTAGACTAGCTCAGATTTCCCTTAAACAGGGACAACAGTTTGGTATAGATGTACTGTAGGGGACTTGTTTAGGGAGCACTGCAACGTGCCAACTGAGAAGATCAGGTTCTCTATCTAAACTGACATCTCTCTACCTTAGAACTATGCATCGTGCCTGCATAATTACCATAATTAACACTGAGCCGCTGATCCAGTGTCCAGGAATTTTACGGGGCGCTAACTAGGGAGTGGTGTCCAAAACGGAATATACAGAAAGAAAAGAGGGAAGTGTCGTTAGACAGTAGAGCAGAGTAAAAATGAAATTACAATGACAAGAGCAGCAATGATACAAGCATGAAGCTTCAGCAGACCCGACACCGTGGCTTCATAACGACTCTCTAAACAAGCACATTTGTTAGCGTTAAAATCTGTTTATTAAATGCAACCAGATGATAAGCTGCCAAGTGAACATCACTGTTTGCTCCTAACTGGCTCACTTGTTATATTCTCTGTATAACTTTCTATGTTCCCGCTCACTGTGTTACTGCAATGCTGAGAATGACCCACCACCCAAATAGTACCTGCTCTGTGAGGGTCCATGGGGGTCCTGACCACTGAAGAACAGGGTGACAGAGTATCAGAGAAACAGATGGACTACAGTCTGTAACTGTAGAACTACAAAGTGCAGCTATACAGTAAGTGGAGCTGATAAAATGGACAGTGAGCGAAGAAACAAGGAGGTGGTCCTGATGTTATGCCTGATCGGTGTATAAGTCAGTTGTGGTTGATTCACTTGATTAATAATTACACACTTCAGACTGTTTTAAGTCTCATGTGAAGTCAATCAAGACACTAAAAAATGCTGAGTGCAGCCTGCAGTCACTGCCCTCGTTGTGCAGTGTTGGCAGCTACGTGTTCTGTGATATTCTCCTCATGCATTAGCCGTTTTCATGAAATATTATTTTCCCTGTTTGGAATATAATGCTGCTGTTTGTATTACTCTGTAGCAGCAGATAAACTGATTTAATGAAAGAGTATTATTCAAGTTCCTGCTAGTGCTGCCAGAATTACATTCCATCACACGCAACCTACGGAACATAGTAAGAAGTTAATGCTATAATACACCCACTTATTACATAATGTTAGTCTGTTAGTTTGATCAAGAAATGAAAAAAGGCCCAGTAGGTAGATCAGCTTAGGTACTCGAAAACTGAGACACAATCTGAAGGAGTTGTGCTTTAAAAATTTTATTAAAACATTATTGTTTACACAAACAGGTGTCAACTCCTATAGTTTTCCTGCCTAAAGCAAGTTCCCCCCCACAGTTTTGGAGGTGTGCAGCAGTATAAGGCTGGGATATGAGAAATCCAGTCCAATATAGTTGTCCACGCTCTTTGGACAGCTCTAACAGTAAACATCACTATGTGTGTTGAATTCAGATTTGTCCTGTTTGTTTCATTGCACTTACTAAGTGTCGTGCTGTATGGACTGTGGGTGGTGGCGTACTGATTTGAGTGAAATGTTGTTGTCGCACTTAAGCTGTACACAGACAAAACAAAGCACGCCACATGCAAGAAACAAGCCTAGTCATCACAGCGTCACTCGCCAGGATAAAAAAAAAAAAAGTTCTGTGCTGTAATAATTAGATCAGCATTAGATATATTTACTCCTCTTAACTTTTTGTTCTGTCAGCTCATCAAATACAGCCACCTGGCTCTCTCTGTCTCCTCTCTCTGTCCTTCTCTCTCTCTCTCGGCCTTTCATTGCATTTGTACATGTATTTAACTGTATTTATTTGTGAGTAAGAGACCGCCAGGCTGTTTAACCTTCAAAATAGAACTTCTGATTCGGTAACAAGTCATTTGTATGACTACCAAAGGAATATATCACGATAAACAATATCAAAACGTGTTAAATTGTCATTGTTGCTAATGATTTTAATGGTAGAAACGTATGAGTGTCAGTGAATTTATACAGTATGGAGGCTATGAATACAAGGGTGAACGTGTCTACGTTATAAAAATTGGTTCAATGTTTAATGTTAAGACAGTCAGTAACCTGGTGACCTGAACATTTGGAGTTCACTGAACTTTGAATGTTAACGTGTTAACAGAATGTAAGGCTGGCTTTACACAGTGAAACGTATATAAGTTATAAAATTATCATATTATAAAATAAACCCTACACCACACCGCTCATGCTATATAGTCATCCACAAGGTTTAATTTACCTATTCATAGCATTTTTTTTGTTGTACATATTTTCCTTTTGCCATATCTAACTATATACCTGTCTGTCTATCCATGTAGGACTCTTAACTATCTCCTTCTTTCGGCTGCTCCCTTTAGGGGTCGCCACAGAGGATCATCTGCCTCCATCTCACCCTATCCACTGCCTCCTCTACTTTCACACCAACCATCTCCATGTCCACCTTTACTACATCCATAAACCTTCTCTGAGGTCTACCTCTTCTCCTTCTACCCGGCAGCTCCATCTCCAACATTCTTTGCCCAATATATCCACTATTCCTCCTCAACACATGTCCAAACCATCTCAACCTGGCCTCTCTGGCTTTATCTCCTAACTGCTCCACCTTCACTGTCCCTCTGATCTGCTCATTTCTAATCTTGTCCAGCCTCGTCACTCCCAACGAAAATCTCAGCATCTTCATCTCCGCCACCTCCAGCTCAGCCTCCTGTCTTTTAGACAGAGCCACAGTCTCCAAACCACACATCATAGCAGGACGCACTGCTGTCTTGTAAACCTTCCCTTTCACTCTTGCTGCTATCCTTCTGTCACACATCAGCCCTGACATCCGTCTCCACCCACTCCATCCTGCCTGCACCCTCTTCTTCACCTCTTTTTTGCACTGTCCATTGCTCTCTTAACTATATGTTCATGTTTTCTATCTGCTGTGTGTATGTTAAGCCTTTGAAAATGAATGTTTAAGTAGCCAATACAGTGTAGTCTACTTAATACCTGGCACATCCTGTCCTCAAAGCACAAGTGGACTGTGTGTGGACTGTGTCAGTCTCCTTTCTGTCTAGCTAAATATCAGTTAAAGAGGATAAATGGAGGGACAAGCAGCTGCTTTAACAGTTACCATATGGTGAGCTGCTTGTAGCTGTAATGGCCGAGTTTCAAGTGAGTGATGATAAATGAAAGCTTCCCTGCTAAACGTCACATTTACTGTTCTGTTAACTATCAACTATTAGAAGTTCAAAGAACTCAAAATTTTACGTCTACCAGGTTATTACTTTTTTAAGTTAAAATGTTCCCATATGTAAATATGCTGTTTAATAGAAAAGCAATAATGAACTTGGAACAGCGCTCGTGGTCCAGAAAACACTCCTATTTCCACTTGGCATTGAAATGCGTCCCGCATCTGAATGATGTCTGTAACGGCTTTTAAGACACGAGTATGACTGCGTCTGTGTTCAGATCTCGCTGTCCTGATCTCGAGGCTGTCAAGCATGCGTTTCAGACCTGTGAGTAAAAACACACAGCGGCCAGCTTGGCTACACTTATAGTCTAACATCACATGCGCTTTCAATATGGTTCCCGACTCTCTTGTTAACCAAGTTATTATTTTAGGCGTCTGAAAGTGTTGAAAAGCAATTTGCCACCTATGGCAGTGCGCAGCTCTCCGCTCACAGCAGCCTGCCATTTTAATCCATACTTTTCTTTTGACTGTGCTTACATTGTGGCTGCTAAGTAAACACACATAACTCTTTTCTTTCTCTGTATATTAAAAGCCTGAAACGCTCAAGCACAGCACAGCTTACATAGACTCCGCTTACTCTGCTCTAGTGCCACACCAACCTGATTAAATACTGTGCGGGGATATGACATCTAATCAATATCTGGATGCAGAAGCTACGTTTGAAAAGGGCAAATGTAAATGTGCTGTGCCTTGACTGGATGGTGATCCGATCACCATCATCGGAACAGGTGGTCGCACCTTCATGTAAACATGTATGCAGATCTTAAAGCCTGCCTATTTACTGCAGTATATGTAAAGGTGGAAATGGGCGAGTTTTACTAGAGAAACTTCCCAAAATGCCTGTTTCTGATACACTTTTATATTGAAATATACCTTTTCCATTCTTGACTTTATAATGGGCCAACAAACGCTTTAATTTGGTTCATTTCCTGCATTAAAAATAAGTCCTTGACGAGCTGAGAGTGTGACTTAACTTTCTCCTATATTTTTGTTAAGGCTGCAAGAACAAAAGCATTCCAGTGCTGCGCGTTGTCAACAACAGCGTTTCTGACTGATTCTTGCAAATTTATCTGGATCTCTGTTCAGCCCAGTTATTTTCATTAAAGACCTTATACTCATCCATCCATCCATCCATCATATTCCGCTTCTCCGGGGTTCGGGTCGCGGGGGCAGCATCCTGAGCAATGAAGCCCAGACCTCCCTTTCCCCAGCCACTTCCACTAGCTCCCTGGGAGGGATTCCGAGGCGCTCCCAGGCCAGCTGGGCGATATAGTCACGCCAGCGTGTCCTGGGTCTTCCCCGGGGTCTCCTCCCCGGTGGACTTGCCTGTGACACCTCCCAAGGGAGGCGTCCAGGAGGCATCCTAACCAGATGCCCGAACCACCTCAACTGGCTCCTCTCAACGTGAAGAAGCAGCGGCTCTACTCCGAGTCCCTCCCGGATGACCGAACTTCTCACCCTATCTCTAAGGGAGAGTCCAGACACCCTGCGGAGGAAACTCATTTCAGCCGCTTGTATTCGCGATCTCGTTCTTTCGGTCATTACCCAAAGCTCATGACCATAGGTGAGGGTGGGAACGTAGATCGACCAGTAAATCGAGAGCCCGCATCAAATCAACAGACCGGTAAAGATCCCGCATCACTGCTGACCCAGCACCAGTCCGCCTGTCAATCTCCCGCTCCCTTGTACCATCACTCGTGAACAAGACCCCGAGATACTTAAACTCCTCCACTTGAGGCAAGAGCTCATCCCCGACCCAGAGAGGGCTCTCCACCCTTTCCCGCGTGAGAACCATGGCCTCGGATTTGGAGGTACTGATCCTCATCCCGGCCGCTTCACACTCGGCTGCAAACCGATCCAGTGAAAGCTGAAGTTCACGGCCTGATGTCCCCAATAGGACCACATCATCTGCAAACAGCAGCGATGTGACCCTGAGGTCACCAAACCGGACACCCTCCATCCCCTGACTGCGCCTAGAAATTCTATCCATAAAAATTATGAATAGAATCGGTGACAAAAGGCAGCCCTGACGGAGTCCAACTCTCACTGGGAAAAAGTCTGACTTACTGCCGGCCATGCGAACCAAGCTCCTGCTTTGTTTGTACAGGGCCTGAATGGCTTGTAGCAAAGAGCCGTGTACCCCGTACTCCCGAAGCACCTCCCACAGAATACCCCGGGGAACACAGTCGAATGCCTTCTCCAAATCCACAAAGCACATGTGGACTGGTTGGGCAAACTCCCATGAACCCTCAAGAATCCTGGAGAGGGTAAAGAGTTGGTCCAGTGTTCCACGACCAGGGCGGAACCCGCACTGCTCCTCCTGAATCCGAGGTTCGACTATAAGCCGGACTCTCTTCTCCAGTACCCTTGCATAGACCTTACCAGGGAGGCTGAGGAGTGTGATTCCCCTGTAGTTGGAACACACCCTCCGGTCCCCCTTTTTAAAAAGAGGCACCACCACCCCAGTCTGCCAATCAAGTGGCACCACCCCCGATGTCCACGCAATGTTGAAAAGGCGTGTCAGCCAAGACAGCCCCACAACATCCAGAGCCTTGAGGAACTCGGGACGGATCTCATCCACCCCTGCAGCCCTGCCGCCAAGGAGCTTTTTAACTACCTTAGCGACTTCGGCCTCAGTAATGGACAAGCCTATTCCCGTGTCCCCAGACTCTGCCTCCTCACTGGAGAACGTGTTGGTGGGATTGAGAAGGTCCTCAAAGTATTCCTTCCACCGCCCAATGACGTCTTCAGTCGAAGTCAGTAGCACACCATCTCCACTATATACAGTGCTAGTGGCACACTGCTTTCCCCTTCTTAATCGCCTGACGGTTTGCCAGAATCTTTTCGGAGCCGACTTAAAGTCACTTTCCAAGGCCTCACCGAACTCTTCCCACACCCGGGTTTTTGCCTTGGCAACGACTGAAGCCGCAGATCGATTGGCCTGTCGATACCTGCCAGCTGCCTCTGGTGTCCTACAGGCCAACCATGTCCGGTAGGACTCCTTCTTCAGCTTGACGGCATCTCTCACCTGGGGTGTCCACCACCAGGTTCGAGGATTACCGCCCCGACAGGCACCAACTACCTTGCGACCACAGCTACAGTCAGCCGCTTCAACAACGGAGGAGCGGAACATGGCCCATTCTGAGTCAATGTCCCCCACCTCCCCCGATATCTGGTCAAAGTTCTGACGGAGGTGTGAGTTGAAGATCAATCTGACAGGTTCTTCTGCCAGACGTTCCCAGCAAACCCTCACTATACGTTTGGGTTTGCCTGGTCTGACTGGCATCTTCCCCCACCACCTGATCCAACTCACCACCAGGTGGTGATCAGTTGACAGCTCAGCTCCTCTCTTTACCCGAGTGTCCAGTACACATGGCCGCAAGTCCGCTGACACGACTACAAAGTCAATCATTGAACTGCGGCCTAGGGTGTCCTGGTGCCATGTGCACTTATGGACATCCTTGTGTTCAAACATGGTGTTCGTTATGGACAAACTGTGGTTTGCACAGAAGTCCAAAAACTGAACACCACTCGGGTTCAGATCAGAGAGGCCATTCCTCCCAATCACACCCCTCCAGGTCTTACTGTCGTTGCCCACGTGAGCGTTGAAGTCCCCCAGTAGGACAATCGAGTCTCCAGGAGCACTTTCAAGCACCCCTTCCAAGGACTCTATGAAGGCTGGGTATTCTGAACTGCTGTTCGGTGCATAAGCACAGACAACAGTCAGGACCCGTTCCCCAACCCGAAGGCGTAGGGAAGCTACCCTCTCGTCCACCGGGGAAAACCCCAACATACAGGCGCCGAGTCGAGGGGCTATGAGAAAGCCCACACCTGCCCGCCGCCTCTCACCATGGGCAACTCCAGAAAAGAATAAAGTCCAGCCCCTCTCAAGGAGATTGGACCCAGAGCCCAAGCTGTGTGTTGAGGTGAGCCCGACTATATCTAGCCGGTATCTCTCGACCTCGCGCACCAACTCAGGCTCCTTCCCTGCCAGTGAGGTAACGTTCCAAGTTCCAAAAACCAGTTTCAGCAACCGAGGATCAGAACGCCAAGGCCCACGCCTTCGGACACTGCCCGATCCACAATGCACCGCACCCCTACTACTGCCCCTCCCATCGGTGGTGGGACCTTATACTCAGTGACACTTTAATTAAACACAAGGAATGCATGCATTTAAATCTCATTCCTTGATTTATTTTCCTTAAATATAGATCATATGTCTATGGACAGCAAACCTTGTATCTCCAAAATAGTAACTTTACAGGAGAAGGAAAAAACATACTTTGCTTTCAATGTAAGTCAATGGAACCAGAATTTTTCCCATGGCATTTTGGGTCATTTGTTTTAGGGCATTCATCATGAAATTTACAAACAATGTAAAGAGCAACAGACACTTTCAAATGATGTCAAAAACTGAAAAATGCCAAAAATGGAGATACAAGGTTTTCTTCCGACAGCAAGGATATATGAAGAACAGTCTGGAAAAGGATCACAATCTGGAAATGTGAATGTTAAAAAATCCGTGAATTTGTTCATAAGCTCAGAGATACAGATGTTATCAAAAAAAAAACTGAAACTAACGGCATCATACAGAAACATCTCTTATACGTTAATTTAACTGAAACCACTGTTAACGAGGAACATAACATGCAGTGTTAATAAGGCAAACAAAGAGCCAGTAAAACTTCACACGCTTGTAAAAAAACAAGAGGACACAGTGAATGGCGTCTAGCAGCTCAGTGCCAGTCATTATCTCACAGCTGGGTTGCATTAACGAAGATGCTAAAGTACTGAGGACAATTTAAACTCAGCTCACTGATAGAAATTTCAACCATAAACACACTAATCAGCAAATAATATCGAGCGGACACTGAGCAGACCAGATGTCCAAACGCAAACATCTACTTTCATCACTGATTATTGAGTTTCTTGGCTGCTTTTACGTTCCAAACACACTCGTTACAATGAAGCCTGGGTGGGTGGGCACTGCAACGTGATGTTCCTCTGGCTGAATGGTCTGTAGGGTTAGCCTGAGGTGCATCCAACACACACTCTGTTTCATGCACACACTTTAGCACAAGTAAAACAACGATACACGACTTCCCGAAGATTCCCTTACCTAGATTTTTAAGTTACGTGATACTTCTTTGATCCCACAAACGGGGAAATTTCACCTCCGCATTTAACCCATCTGTGACGTGAAACACCACATACACACTAGTGAGCACACACACACACTAGGGGGCAGTGAGCACACTTGGCCGGAGCGGTGGGCAGCCCAATCCGCAGCGCCCGGGGAGCAGTTGGGGGTTAGGTGTCTTGCTCAAGGACACTTCAGTCATGTGCTGTCGGCTCTGGGGATCAAGCCGGCGACCTTCCTGGAGTACCCTAACCTCCAGCCCACGACTGCCCCTTCTTCAGATCTGAGCCACAATCAATCAATCAATCTATCAATCTATCTATCTATCTATCTATCTGTCTATCTATCTATATATCTGTCTATCTATCTATCTATCTATCTATCTATCTATCTATCTATCTGTCTATCTATCTGTCTATCTATCTATCTATCTGTCTATCTATCTGTCTATCTATATATTTGTCTATCTATCTATCTATCTATCTGTCTATCTATCTGTCTATCTATCTATACATCTGTCTATCTATCTATCTATCTATCTATCTATCTATCTGTCTATCTATCTGTCTATCTATATATTTGTCTATCTATCTATCTATCTATCTATCTATCTATCTCTCTCTCTCTCTCTCTCTCTCTCTATCTCTCTCTCTCTCTCTCTCTCTTTAGGAGACCCGTTTTCTAGCGTGGAACCCTTTTTGGTGCTAGACAGAACCATTTTCCAAAAAAGTCTTTACAGAACCACACATGACTCCATCCGACCGGAGAACCGCGTCACCACGCAAGAACGCACTGAAGCAAGAAACGGTTCCACGCAGAACTCGCGGAACAGGGGGACTTTCTGCTGGACGAGTAGGGGGAGCGTGCTCGCTCGTGTTTCACAGGTGCGACTAAAGCAGACTGCGCTCTCAGGAATCCGGAACGGAGACCCCTGCAGCCCACCAGCGAGCACGGCTTTAAGGCACTGTGGACAAAAAAAGAGAAAAGCGGAGACTCACCTCTCGCAGCCATCAGCGCAGAGCCGAGCCCAGCCGAGCCCGAACTTTCCCCGCAGTCTGCCAGAAGCACTCCTCCCCTCCTCCCCTCCTCCAGAGCTGCTACACTCACGCGGCAGTTCCGGGACCTCGGGGCTCCCTAACCTAACGGGGGAGCTGGGGGTGGGGTGGGGTGGGGCTGGGGGTGGGTTGTGTATGTGTAAAGCAAAACACTGCAGGATAAACACACTTTACACACTTTAACAACCGACCACTGACCACTTCAGACAAGCCCTGTGAAGCGGCCCCGACCTCCTCAGGAACGGCCCAGCTGAACGGTCAGGAGCCACGCGGCCAGTCCCGCGAACCACACAGGCAAGAGCTGAAGCGTCGGTAAAGCTAACGGCTCAGACTCTTTGCCTTTTCAAACTGCCTGTTAAAACTTCAAGCTGTAGAAATAGTATAAACAGTTTCATTCATCAGAACAGTTATAATGACACTCACACCAAATACCCAGCAGGTGAGATGCTGCACCCGGCCGGCTTCCCAGTTCATTCACAGAATGGACGGAGAGATGCTTTTGGAGGTGGCGCCCTCTGGTGGCTGATAGAGGACGAACACAAAGGATGACCAAAACGTGCACGCAGCCTGTTTCTGAGACCGAAAAAAGGAAAATAACTCGAACAATCTCGTAATCCTGTCTTGGAATCGCAGTATAGTGACTTGCTATGTGATAACTGTGAGACTTTATTGAAGCAGTAGAGCGCGAGGGGGAGCTGTTTATGTGGGTAAATAACATCAGGGCTGTGATTTGGTCGCAAGCGCGAGCTGATAATCGCAGCCGCGACAACACACGACCTTAAACGAACAGTTACAGCAGTTAAATAAACGAAGTAAGAGATCAATAAATTGGGTGAACGTGTCATTCAATGTGTTTTAATATCAGCAGGTCCTTCCGCCAGATTATAGTTCCTCAACAAGCAGCTCGTTGCTACGTCACAGCTCTCCAGCGCCTAACGCTGAGCTCCGAGACGGTGGTCGCCGCCGAGCAGCTCTTTAGTGTTTACTGCGTTAGTTTTATGGCTCAGCCGCATTTCGTCGGGCTCTGAAGAAGCGACGCCGCGCTCGGCGAACGGTACTCGGTTCATTTCTGGCTGATTCCAGGTTGTTTAGCTGCCGACTGAAAAGCTGCTCAGTGGTCATGCCGGTTTGGGATCTTAGTGTGGTGTCATGTTCAGAGTCTGGCCGAGTCAGCTGTCGGTCACAGGTCGTCTTTAAAGCGTCCGTTTTCTGTTTGGGCGCAAAGTTAGACGTAGAAACGTTCAACTAGCTTGAGCGTCTCATAGCCAAGTCGTTGCTTAGCAACGGCGTCTCAGCGGAGTGATACGGTGTTTGTGAAGAACGCGTGACGTCATGGGGAAAATAACGGCGCCGTTAGAGCGCCTCTCAACCAATCAGCTTGCGGGGCCGGAACTAACTGCTGTACAGTATTAATCTTAATATAGCACTCCATCATTTTTGATCCCCTTCATCCCATTCAGATAGTCAGTGAGTGTGAGCAGTGAGTGTGAGCAGTGAGTGTGAGCCCTTGTACTTTTAGTTGAATGTAGAAAACTGTCTAAAGGTCTACGGAGAATTATAAGGCTGCCCCAAAGGATGTACTGAAGTAAAACAAGCTGGAAAAGGCTGGCCTGGCTTTGTTGTCAGGTCTTTTTTATTTCTATATTGTTTAATGGGAAAGGATTTACATGTTTGTGATCTCTTTACATATAGTCTCTGATAGCTTTACAGAATAAGGCAAAAAAATAAATAAATAAAATAAACGTAAGTTAATGTAAAGAGATTATATTCCAGTCAGGTTTGAAGCATTCCTATTAGTCCATTCACCATCAAAATGAAAAAAAAATATCAATGCAGGCCAATAAAAAAGGAGACACTTGTTTTTTGACAATATATATGTTTTCTTGTCTAACTTGCAATGTAAACTCACCGCGATCAAGCACGAACAAACAAACCCATGCTACCATCCATCAGGGGCTGTGCTTTGATGATGTTTTACTCAGACACATTTACATGTATTTGAGGGACTTGCTATAATATAATGGCACACTAGATGGTGCCCTTCACCTTAGACATGTAGCAGTAATGCCAAACAACTGCTTAGTGCAGGAGTGAATCTACAGAGCCGGGCAGAATACTTTGAAGAAGTAGGCTAGAGAAAGGTGAACACACAAACCACCGCTCTAAATGTATTCAGTAATGCATTATGTTTACAGTATGTATCACAAAATCATTCTGCGGTTGGTTCACTGCTGCCTCTCTCATAAACTCTGCAAAAGTGGGAAAATTTTGCACTTACATGAAAGCTTTATAGTCACTGTCACTCTGTCGTCTCTCAACCCCCTCCTTCCCACCACTGTCAATGTAATGTTGGTACCTATACACGTAAATAATCAAGCCTATTACTGAATACAATAATAGCCGATAAATGATCATAATAAACCACAGTGGCTTAAAAGAAATGTCAATGTTTATCTAATATGTTCAGCTAAAATATGACAGCGCTTTGCTAAATAATTAAATATAATGTTGACAGCACAAAGGCGTATGCAAAAGTTGGCTCTGGTCAAATCAGATGGAAGCTCAAATACGGCGTTTCTGCAGAAGAATTTGTTTTTATTTATGGAGCTTTTCATCTGGGAAAAAAATAAAGTATAACATGTGCCATGACTTTTGCACAGGTTACATTTTCTGTGTTATTTTTTTCCCAATATGTTAAATTCAGCAAAAAAAAAAGGAAAAAACAACAGCACTTGTGTACTAAAATGTATAGAAGTGTGTTCCACTTAGAACAAAATGCCATTTGACCTGTGGCACCAAACATTTGCATACAACTGTCTACACGCTGCCCCACTTTGGCTGAGCTCACATACCACAAAATAAAAAGATTTTTAGACACAGTTCATCGCATAACAGCATTTCAGTACTTTTTAAAAGTCCGTTTAAGTACTTTCCTAAAAATGTAAAGTAGTTAGGGTTACAATCTATTTGTGTATTAAAATCAAACAATAAGTTTTATAACAATTAACCTTGAGCCTCAATTTAGCAATATTATTTTTTAAATCAATCGTATAGATTTCCTAGCACCATGGAAGTGCTCGTCCCCACGGTCATGAGGAAAGGGTCAGCGACATGTTTTGGAGTAAAAAAAAACAAGTTTTTCTGCAATTGTAACTACAATCATCGATATATGACTATGGGATATATAACCTAAATGACCTAAAGAAAACAAACACCAAATAAATATTATGAAATATTTCATGAAATTTGTTGTGCCCAGGAGTCGTGTCACTGGCGCTGCTGCGTAACTAAAAATCTCTCATTTTGATATGAAGATCACACTGATGACATCACTTGACTTGCTTTTACCGACTTTGTGAAGATCTATGAAGAAAAGCACAGGGCAAGTCCACCGTGTCTTTCAGTTATCAGAAATCACATGATTTCATATGAACCGTTTAGCTGGTTACTGTATCTGGTGTTACCTTCATTATGTGTAACACCGATGAGGACTGGTAACACTCCTGTGGATATATACACAGCTGCATATATGTAGGTATGTGTAATGTGGACTGAATACAGATGCTTAATTTGAGTATTCTGAATATGTATTGTACTCCCAATATGGATATAAATATTCAAATATTCAAATTCAAATGTAAATATAATGTGTGCGTCTGGTATTTACAGAACTTGAGGCAAACATAGACATATTTATCACCATCGCACCTTTTTCAGTAAAACTATCTCCGTGATGACCCAGATCATTGACTTTAGGTCTAAGCATGTTTTAGACTTTGTAGTTAATATATATGTTTCAATGCTGTCGGAGCAAAACCTCGTATCTCCAGAATGGTAACTTTACAGGGGAAGGGAAAAACATGCATTACTTTTAATGTTAGGCAGTGGAACCAGAGTTGTGGGCCATTTCTTTTGGTCCATGAAATTTACGGGTATCAAATCGTGTCAAAACCTGAAAAACAACAGACATGGAGATACGAGGTTTTATTCCACCTACAGCGATTTGAAGATACATGAATATATACGTCACAGACAGACTTAGCTATGGAGTCTCTGACACTGCCAGACATACTGTTATCTTTAAAAAATGTACCCAAGTACGTCACATGGCTAAAAACAGCACTAGCAGACATGTTGAATATGGAATTTATTTCTTGGCGAATACAGACGGTTAAGAAATCCACAGGACCAAACAACACATAGCACCCAAGTATTGTGTTAGACCACAACAACCTGCCAGAACAGATTCTAAAAGGATCTAGAACTGTTCTGGAAGGCTGAAACACTGTTCTTCCAGGAGAAGTTCTTTAAGTTGATGCTCTGATGGTGGTGGTGGTGATGGAAAGCGCTATCTAACACCTCAGTCCAAAGACGTGCAGCTTGGCTGAGATCTATTGACTGTGAAGCAGTGGTGGACAGTAACATCCATCCATCCATCCATCCATCCATCCATCCATCCATTTTCTAAGCCGCTTCTCCGTCAGGGTCGCGGGGGGTGCTGGAGCCTATCCCAGCGGTCATCGGACAGAAGGCAGGATACACCCTGGACAGGTTGCCAGTCCATCGCAGGGCAGACAGACAGACACTCACACCTAGGGACAATTTAGCATGTCCAATTGGCCTGACTGCATGTCTTTGGACTGTGGGAGGAAACCGGAGAACCCGGAGGAAACCCACACAGACACGGGGAGAACATGCAAACTCCACACAGAGAGGACCCCAGTCACCCGGTAGGGGATGGACAGTAACAAAGTTAGTGTAATTTATTACTCTACTTAAGTATTTTTGCATGTATCAGTACTTTACTGATGTTTTTCCATTCTGGGTGACTTTTTACTTTCACTCCACTACGTTTCAAAGTCAAATGTCCTACTTTTTACTCCTCTACATTTTGAGAAATCTGTCTTTCATTTTGACTTATGTGTTTATAAAAACGTAACATGTCAAAATGAAAGAAGCGTGAAACAAATACACCAATCGGAGCACAGCGCGCACTTTGTTTTGAGCTTGTTTTGACCTGTTGGACGTACCTACCCAGTGCAAGCACACGGTTCAACGTTGGTGCAGCAGCGTAAAACTTTGAGAGTGCATAGTTGAGCATTTTAGCATCTCCATTGGGAGTGGACCGAGGGATGAAAACTCAAGGGAACACAGGGAGAACATCTCTATAGCAACTCTATGGAGAAAGGACCTTGTTTAAACAAATGCCCACAACTGAACTTCATCAAATCGATATCTTCTGCTTCATACGCCGATATTAAAACACAAAAACAATAATAATGCAAACGGGTATTTCATTGACATTTACAATGGAATTTCTGTCTATCAATCTACAATCTTTTTGATACATTTTCTGCCCATTCACAAACAGACCTTCATAGGCCATTAAAACATCCCCTTAGGGAAGGATGCCACCTGACCCACTCAATAAAAGCTTAGCCGCCCTGTCCATAAATCTAGTGACTCCTCTGATAATCGACATGCTCGGATTCATTAACAAAACAAGGCTTCCCCTCATGTGTGCTGCTGCTGGACTACAGGGTAGTTCAGAAAGGCGCAGCTACTCCTGCCCTCCACTTTCACCAGGACCTCACCCTCACATCCTTTTCACTTCTCGCTTATCAGAATGACTCGAGTGCTGAGTAATGCCAGACCCCCCCCGCCCATCAATCAGTCACACCCTTCTCATCCAATGGCCACTTCAGCTTTCTCGGAGCGTGAGCTGGAGTGGCTTGTTGGCAGATGCCTAATTTTAATCTCCTTGAGTATGCGCAATGCTGGCTGCTCCAGCCACACCTGTCAGAGTGAATGATTGTGCTGGGCCAAAGGCGAACTGGTGCAGCTCCACACAGATACTCCAGTGCAGGGGTGTGCTGAGATCAACCCTGAGCTCATTCCTGCCCCTCTCAGAGACCCCTGTTCACTTTGGATTGGAGGATGCAAAGGCATGATGTTTAATTCAGAGATACCAGGAAGGTGTTTCCTCATCTCTGCTTTTAGCCTCAGGGCATGTGTGTTTTCCTGTGTATGTGTGAAAAATGAGATTCGCAGACTGACTGCTGATGATAGTCTGCCAGGAGAGGCTGCCTTCATTAGAGGGAAACCCTGAGTCACTTAAAAAGAAAACTCTATGAACCCACAGGATCAGTCAAAATCATTTATATAAAAATAATAGTTACATGCATTGTTGATTGTGAAACTTTTTATTAGAATTCCAAATCGTTTTAAGTAATTACTTGAGATCTGTCAAATTGTGTAATACAGGCGCCACATTATAGTACGTCTATGCATGAATTTTTTCACCAAATTGGTTTGATATGATAAAAACATGCATTCCTTTAATGTCAATGGCCTGAACTGTTCATAGTTTTCTCTTATAACACTTAAGCGAGCTTGTTCAACACATTATTACTAAGAGTTTGAGAGGGGTGGTGCCACACATCCAAAGGTGGCACAAGGCAAAAGGTAAAACAAAAAAGCTTACCTAAAGCCTGCTTGTGGAACAGCGTGAGAAGAAGCTGCTCTTCTGTGGTCCGACTGACAAAAGGCAGCTGGGTGAACTGTAATCATTGGAGGTAGGCCCTCAGATTGTACCATTTGTGTGAGAATTCCTATGGGGTTTTTGCAGTAGCACAAAGCTTATGCTGACCCACAGTAACATTTTTTGGCCATTCTAGATAAAACACGGACATCTGAGGACAGTAAAAGACATTCCATATTAAGGGAGGCGTGGAACAGACATTAACATTTAACCAATTTACCACAGCACTTTCACAGTGTTTTAAAGAGTCTTGCTGCTTTTGGCTGAAACGCCTTGGTCAGGCTAACAGTAATACTCACAATCAGTGGTGTATATAGGACTTCCAGAAGGCCTAAAGCAAACGTTTTTCTCACAAACTTCAATTGTAAATCAATGGTTGATTCCACTGTCATTTCTTAATCCTGTTATTTTACCATGTCCTTTCAGCTCCGAAAGCCCTGATCAAAAGAAAACTTTGCTCGGCTGTATCTACCTAGATACCACGCAGTCTTTAACCCCTACAAACCTTAGCAAAGAAATACGAGCATTACTACAACACTTGCAGAGCTGTAAAAGAAGAAGCGTGAGGAATATATTTGAAAAGAACACAGTGCATTTATTTATTTTTATATTTCACTGAAATCATTTGGCCTTCTCTGAAGAACCAGAAGGCCCTGAGGCTTTCCCTACTGCTTTCCACTAACTAGCAAAAACGTACTTTCAGCAGTAAATATAGCCCATGTGAAAGCTCTCTGCTCAGACAGAATATTAAATCCTAGTTTAGCACAGTTGCAGTGAGAAACTTACACGGGTCTCACTTTTTGGGAAATGCTGAAATGGAGATTGTTAGTGAGTAGAATTGGTCTTGGAGCTGGAAAGAAGGTGCTGGGTCAAATACTAACTTGCTTTCTTTCTGGTGCCAGTGGGCTTTGATCATTACCTGATGAACAAGATCAGGTGAAGATCAGGGTGAGACAGAGAATAGTTGAAATTGGGATGGGAGGAGATAGAATAACCCAAATAAACACATTAAAAATGAATAAAAAATGAATATTAGATTGCTGTAATATAATTATTATTATTAGTAATAGTAGTAGTAGTAGTAGCAGTAGTAATAGTAGTAGTAAAGCAGTAGTAATAGTAGTTGTAAAGCAGTAGTAATAGTGGTAGTAAAGCAGTACTCATAGTAGTAGTAAAGTGGTACGAATAGTAGTAGTAGCAGTAGTAATAGTAGTAGTAAAGCAGTACTAATAGTAGTAGTAGCAGTAGTAATAGTAGTAGTAAAGCAGTAGTAATAGTAGTAGTAAAGCAGTACTAATAGTAGTAGTAAAGCGGTAATAACAGTAGTAGTAAAGCGGTACTAATAGTAGTAGTAAAGTAGTAGTAATAGTAGTAGTAAAGCAGTACTCATAGTAGTAGTAGCAGTAGTAATAGTAGTAGTAAAGCAGTAGTAATAGTAGTAAAGTAGTAGTAATAGTAGTAGTAAAGCAGTACTCATAGTAGTAGTAGCAGTAGTAATAGTAGTAGTAAAGCAGTAGTAATAGTAGTAAAGCAGTAGTAATAGTAGTAGTAAAGCAGTACTCATAGTATTAGTAAAGTAGTACTAATAGTAGTAGTAAAGGTGTAGTAATAGTAGTAAAGCAGTACTAATAGTAGTACTAAAGCAGTAGTAATAGTAGTAGTAAAGCAGTAGTAATAGTAGTAGTAAAGCAATACTAATAGTAGTAGTAGCAGTAGTAATAGTAGTAGTAAAGCAGTAGTAAAAGTAGTAGTAAAGCAATACTAATAGTAGTAGTAGCAGTAGTAATAGTAGTAGTAAAGCAGTAGTAATAGTAGTAGTAAAGCAATACTAATAGTAGTAGCAGTAGTAATAGTAGTAGTAAAGCAGTACTAATAGTAGTAGTAGCAGTAGTAATAGTAGTAGTAGTAGCAGTAGTAATAGTATTAGTAAAGCAGTACTAATAGTAGTAGTAGTAGCAGTAGTAATAGTAGTAGTAGTAGCAGTAGTAATAGTAGTAGTAGTAGTAGCAGTAGTAATAGTAGTAAAGCAGTACTAATAGTAGTAGTAAAGCAGTACTAATAGTAATAGTAAAGTGGTAAATAATAGTAGTAAAGTTGTAGTAATAGTAGTAGTAAAGCAGTAGTAATAGTAGTAAAGCAGTAATAATAGTAGTAGTAGTAGTAGCAGTAGTAATAGTAGTAGTAAAGCAGTAGTAATAGTAGTAGTAAAGCAATACTAATAGTAGTAGTAGCAGTAGTAATAGTAGTAGTAAAGCAGTAGTAATAGTAGTAGTAAAGCAATACTAATAGTAGTAATAGTAGTAGTAAAGCAGTACTAATAGTAGTAGTAGTAAAGCAGTACTAATAGTAGTAGTAAAGCAGTAGTAATAGTAGTAGTAAAGCAGTACTAATAGTAGTAGTAGCAGTAGTAATAGTGGTAGTAGTAGCAGTAGTAATAGTAGTAGTAAAGCAGTACTAATAGTAGTAGTAGTAGCAGTAGTAATAGTAGTAGTAGTAGCAGTAGTAATAGTAGTAAAGCAGTACTAATAGTAGTAGTAAAGCAGTACTAATAGTAGTAGTAAAGCAGTACTAATAGTAGTAGTAAAGCAGTAGTAATAGTAGTAGTAGTAGCAGTAGTAATAGTAGTAAAGCAGTACTAATAGTAGTAGTAAAGCAGTACTAATAGTAATAGTAAAGTGGTAAATAATAGTAGTAAAGTTGTAGTAATAGTAGTAGTAAAGCAGTAGTAATAGTAGTAAAGCAGTAATAATAGTAGTAGTAGTAGTAGCAGTAGTAATAGTAGTAGTAAAGCAGTAGTAATAGTAGTAGTAAAGCAATACTAATAGTAGTAGTAGCAGTAGTAATAGTAGTAGTAAAGCAGTAGTAATAGTAGTAGTAAAGCAATACTAATAGTAGTAATAGTAGTAGTAAAGCAGTACTAATAGTAGTAGTAGTAGCAGTAGTAATGGTAGTAGTAGTAAAGCAGTAGTAATAGTAGTAGTAAAGCAGTAGTAATAGTAGTAGTAAAGCAGTACTAATAGTAGTAGTAGCAGTAGTAATAGTAGTAGTAGTAGCAGTAGTAATAGTAGTAGTAAAGCAGTACTAATAGTAGTAGTAAAGCGGTAATAACAGTAGTAGTAAAGCGGTACTAATAGTAGTAGTAAAGTAGTAGTAATAGTAGTAGTAAAGCAGTACTCATAGTAGTAGTAGTAGCAGTAGTAATAGTAGTAGTAAAGCAGTAGTAATAGTAGTAAAGCAGTAGTAATAGTAGTAGTAAAGCAGTACTCATAGTATTAGTAAAGTAGTACTAATAGTAGTAGTAAAGGTGTAGTAATAGTAGTAAAGCAGTACTAATAGTAGTACTAAAGCAGTAGTAATAGTAGTAGTAAAGCAGTAGTAATAGTAGTAGTAAAGCAATACTAATAGTAGTAGTAGCAGTAGTAATAGTAGTAGTAAAGCAGCAGTAATAGTAGTAGTAAAGCAATACTAATAGTAGTAGTAGCAGTAGTAATAGTAGTAGTAAAGCAGTAGTAATAGTAGTAGTAAAGCAATACTAATAGTAGTAGCAGTAGTAATAGTAGTAGTAAAGCAGTACTAATAGTAGTAGTAGCAGTAGTAATAGTAGTAGTAGTAGCAGTAGTAATAGTAGTAGTAAAGCAGTACTAATAGTAGTAGTAGTAGCAGTAGTAATAGTAGTAGTAGTAGCAGTAGTAATAGTAGCAGTAGTAGCAGTAGTAATAGTAGTAAAGCAGTACTAATAGTAGTAGTAAAGCAGTACTAATAGTAATAGTAAAGTGGTAAATAATAGTAGTAAAGTTGTAGTAATAGTAGTAGTAAAGCAGTAGTAATAGTAGTAAAGCAGTAATAATAGTAGTAGTAGTAGTAGCAGTAGTAATAGTAGTAGTAAAGCAGTAGTAATAGTAGTAGTAAAGCAATACTAATAGTAGTAGTAGCAGTAGTAATAGTAGTAGTAAAGCAGTAGTAATAGTAGTAGTAAAGCAATACTAATAGTAGTAATAGTAGTAGTAAAGCAGTACTAATAGTAGTAGTAGTAAAGCAGTACTAATAGTAGTAGTAAAGCAGTAGTAATAGTAGTAGTAAAGCAGTACTAATAGTAGTAGTAGCAGTAGTAATAGTAGTAGTAGTAGCAGTAGTAATAGTAGTAGTAAAGCAGTACTAATAGTAGTAGTAGAAGCAGTAGTAATAGTAGTAGTAGTAGCAGTAGTAATAGTAGTAAAGCAGTACTAATAGTAGTAGTAAAGCAGTACTAATAGTAGTAGTAAAGCAGTAGTAATAGTAGTAAAGCAGTAGTAATAATAGTAGTAAAGCAGTAGTAATAGTAGTAGTAGTAGCAGTAGTAATAGTAGTAGTAAAGCAGTAGTAATAGTAGTAAAGCAGTAGTAATAGTAGTAGTAGTAGCAGTAGTAATAGTAGTAGTAGTAGCAGTAGTAATAGTAGTAGTAAAGCAGTAGTAATAGTAGTAAAGCAGTAGTAATAGTAGTAGTAGCAGTAGTAATAGTAGTAGTAGTAGCAGTAGTAATAGTAGTAAAGCAGTACTAATAGTAGTAGTAAAGCAGTAGTAATAGTAGTAGTAACGCAGTAGTAGTAGTAGTAAAGCAGTAGTAAAGCAGTACTAATAGTAGTAGTAAAGCAGTAGTAATAGTAGTGGTATCATTAAAAATAACAATAATAAAAATAAAAGAGTAAATAAATAAAAGCTTCTTCTTAACTGGTGGCTCCTCTGCAGGCAGGAGCACGCACAGGAGCACGCACCTCCCCCTCCACCCTCTCATAGATCTTCCTTTCTCTCACATTTGACCGCTCAGCACGCACAGAATCCACTTCGCTCGTGCCTTCCGCTCCTCTCACGTGCTTGACGTAAAGCGCGCGCTCTCTATTGCCCACCCCACCTCCATCATCCCCTCTACCGCGCCCCGCCTCCTCCCGACGCGCGCACACGCTCACTTTCTCTCTCCGTGCGCGCGCCGAACGCTCTCAGGGCGATGATGGCGGAAGACGAGCATCGCTGAGTCCGCTGGCGCTTTTTTGTTATTTCACACACACGCACACACACACACACACACACACGCACACACACACACACAGGCTCACATACTAATCTCGCCGATACTAAGAAAACACTCGCCCTCCTCGGTCGGTCAGCGGAAAGGAGGCGATGGGTAACGAAGCCAGTCTGGAGGGCGGGGACGTGGTGGGGATGGCGGGAGCGCCGGGCTCCGTTTCAGCACCACCGGGCTCTGGACAGCTCCACAAGCCCGTCAATGGCGCAGCGGCTGGAGCGCCTATGAGCAGGTAAGAGCTCCTTCTACACCCTCAAGCGCCGCCAGACGGAGAGAGAACGCCTGCTTTCCCAACTCTCTCTTCGACTGTTCATGCGAATCGCCCGCGGTCGACCGCGCTTGGGGACGCTGTGTGGTGCTGGTTTGTGGTCAATGAACGGATGTGAGTGAATCACGCTGGCACCGTACACCTCCAGCTCCCGACACGGCTGCCATTCATACACCTCTCGCGCTGCAGGGCTTCACGTTTATCATCATCATCATCATCATCATCATTACTAATATCTTCACTATCATCGTCGAGCATGGAAGGACTGAGCCCAAATCATGTTAGAAGGGCTCTCGGGCTCGCAGCTCGACATTTCAGCGTGAGGATGGATGGAAGGGATGATGCTGACGGTGTGCGCGTGTGTGAGTGTGTGTGCGTAGCGTACGTGTGAATGGGAGGCTGTGAGCCATGCGCAGCACCAGCGCTGCTCGATGGGGAGGCTATTCGATACCCACGCCTCTGCGCTGGTCTTTGGTGTAACTGCCCGTGTCATCGGTGTGTCCTGCACTGTTTTTCCGTCATGGGAACGCGCACTGGGAGGCAGCTGCGTCTCATCCCAGCCGATGCACAACGTAACTCAGCTCCTCCCCTTTCGGTGAATGCGAGGCAGAGCCTGCACAGTCGCAGCCCCGGCGCTAAGTGCTAAGAACGGGGCGAGCGTCCAAGTCGAGCCGGTGCGCTGAGGTTTTCTTGATGCATCAGCGACGGCCGTGATTGAGAGAGTCCACACGTGTTACATAAGGGGCTTTAGAGAGCCGCGAGCGCGCAGAACGCGCGCGTTTCCAAACTTGCGGAACGGCCGTTGTGCAGTAATCATAATAACCGCAGGCCGAGAACTTTGCGCATGTTGCGTACGGGCGGAAGGGCTCTCGTATGAAGTATTAATATCACCGTCATACGAGTCCATGTGAACGGGCGGCATCACGTGCAGCTGGGTTTGCTCGCGCTCCTCGTCCTCGTCACGTCCCCCCTCCTCCCCGCTGCTGGAGGG
The DNA here is from genome assembly GCF_015220715.1 of Pygocentrus nattereri. Classification (NCBI taxonomy): domain Eukaryota; kingdom Metazoa; phylum Chordata; class Actinopteri; order Characiformes; family Serrasalmidae; genus Pygocentrus; species Pygocentrus nattereri. The sequence goes on from NC_051239.1 coordinate 18,886,372, forward strand.
GCTGGCGCGCGCGCAGCGTTTCTAAAGGAGATGCGCTATTTGCGTGTTGGTTCTGTTCTTAAAGCGGAGAACTGGGTTGGAAGCGTGTTTGGTAGAGAGTGTTACACACACACACACACACACACACACACACACACACACACACACACACACACACAACCCGTTAGTTTTTCGTCACTTGTGGGGACTAATTGATTTCTGTCTAAACCTAAAGCCGACCCTAACCTCAATATCTAAAACTAACTTTAACCTTAACCTTAACCTCAGTATCAAAACCTAAACCTAGCCCTAACCTTGGTATCTAAAAGTACATCTAGCCCTAACCTTAACCTCAGCATCAAAACCTTAACCTAGCCCTAACCTTAACCTCAGTATCTAAACCTAAACCTAGCCCTAACCTTAACCTCAGTATCAAAACCTAAACCTAGCCCTAACCTCAGTGTCTAAAACTAACCCTAACCTTAACCTCAGTATGTAAACCTAAACCTAACCCTCACCTTAAACTCAGCATCTACACTTAAACCTAGCCCTAACCTCAGTGTCTAAAACTAACCCTAACCTTAACCTCAGTATGTAAACCTAAACCTAACCCTCACCTTAAACTCAGCATCTACACTTAAACCTAGCCCTAACCTCAGTGTCTAAAACTAACCCTAACCTTAACCTCAGTATGTAAACCTAAACCTAACCCTAACCTTAAACTCAGCATCTACACTTAAACCTAGGCCTAACCTCAGTATCTACACCTACACTAAACTGTAACCTTAACCTCACGATCTAAACTTTACTCTATCCGCTATCCTCTAAACCTAAACCTAACCCTAAGCTAAACCTCAGCATCCAAAATGCAAACACAAAGGCACACACATCACCACCACCACCGCCCCCCACATGTACACACCGCACACACACACACACACACACACACACACACACACACACACACACACACACACACACACACACACACACACTGTTTTGTTCTGTTAATGAGAACAAACCACAGCATCCTTGCTAGTAGAGTGATATATAATACTGTGCAGACCAGCCTTCAATACACTTCAGTCAAAATGATCGTTAACCCTTAAGCCCTTAAAATCCAAGGCTTATAACACACGAAGGTTTATTATTCAGTAAGAATAGGGACTTCTGTACGAACAGGTTTATTTATTCTTAGTTTATAGAAGTGCGTAGTGCGAGCCCTGGCCACAAGATATCCAGTTTTCATTACCAGAAAATGACGATACCAAACCTTATCAACTAAATACAATATCAATTTGGCCGTCCTCGGCCTTTACGACAGCTTCATTCTTTTCAGTGTTTCTAAGAATTCCAGAATTCCACATATTTTTCCATACCTTCAAAGGTCAGTCTCAGAAGTTGGTTGCACCTCCTCCTTTTCACAATCCAAGTAATCCCCAACACATTCAATGATGTTGAGCTCTGGGCTCTGAGGTGGCCAGTCCGTTGTTCTGAGAGCAACAGCAGCTTCTTTGATTTGCAAAAGTTTCTTCATTGTCTATTTCCTTTTCTCCGTAATGGCTTCTTGACAGCTACACATCCTTTCAGACCCATAGCGTTGAGGGTCTCTTCTCATAGCGGAATGATGGGCAGAAACAGACCTGAGGCAAGATTGGAGCTATTAAGTACTACTTTTCTGATGTGGACGGTTTTGGTGGTCTCCCAGGCCTTGCACAGCTGTTAGGAGTGCCATTTTCTACATGTTCAGCTTTGATTAAAGTGGTGGTGAAAGATCTGCTGAAAAATGAGTAAGTTAATGTGCTAAATAAACAAATGAAGGGTTGTCTCTGGCTTTTGCACAGCACTGTGCGTACCGACAGAGAGGGAGAGAGACTGATTGAATAAGTAATTTGCTGTGAGTTGGCAGTTTGAGAGACTGGACATTGCATGTGTGAGTACGTGCCTGTAGAGGAAGAAAATCACAAACGAGCGGCGAGTCCGTTCATTCAGGTCCCCTCGCTCCTCACACCCCCCCCCCCCCCCTCCCCAAAACCGTGTGACATGGTGTTCAAACGCTGGTAATAACTCCTGACTGCCCTTGGTAATCAGCCTGTGATTGTGTCGAGAGGAGGAACGTGCCTGTTAATCATGCTAGAGGTGTGTGTGTGTGTGTGTGTGTGTGTGTGTGTGTGTGTGTGTGAAAGCATATGTGCTCAGGCGTTGCATTAGTAAAGAATTGTTTGCCTCCTCCTGATTACGTCCAAAACAAGCAACACGTCCTAATTTTTATTCAGTCAAGATGAATTGGACTCATTCAACTATCACACATACATCGAGAAAGTGGTCTATTGTAGGTTCCAATGATAATAAACTTCCCATTTCTGGCGTGCCACATAGCCCTGAGCAGCACAAACCGAGGAGATGTTATTGGTTACTGTGTGAGGAGCCATGCTTTATTTCTTCCTCACTGAATCACAGTCGGCGGACTTCTTTAATGGCTTTTTCAGGAATTGCTGAAACGGCGCCAGGGCCTGCCACAGACCAGGCCTGCTTCATGTTTAGTAACTGTGGAAAACGAAAGAGTGCACATCATGCATTTTCGGAGGTATGGATTGTTTTTCGTTACAGGACCAGAAACGTGCCCTCTACATTTCTAAAAATAGTGGCCAGAATGGGCTTTTTTGAGAGATAGCATAGAAGGACTACTTTTGATTCCATAAGCAACCTTTGAATGAATGCTATTCAATGGAAGCTCATTACACTGTGTGAAAATTCCATGTCCAGTGGACTAACAGAAATGCTCCAAAACTGCTTTAAATAAAATCTTTTTACATTAACGTATGGAACAGTTAAGAAGGTTGTTTCTCTTTGGACAGTGATGATTTTCTACATTGTATTTTATGGTATTTTAGTGTATCTCTGAGGTCCACTCATAACATTTGTGAGCTTTAATCTATCAAAAACAGTCATAATTAAATTTTACATGACCATTTTCCAACCATTCACTATCCCCTAGACTTAAACAGGCTGTTTTGTTATGGTGCCTTTAAGACTGATATGAGACTAATGATCTCTGTTCTGATTGGTTGCCCTTTATTATCAAAAAGCACTCAGAGCTGAAAGCCTTTAAGATGAACGGGTGGGGCTAAACACCTATAGAGTGAATAGGTGGATGTGTGTAAATGAAAAGTGAAGTAAATTCAGTTTCCATGATGTGGAACCTTTCTGAGTGGGAAGAACCTTTTTATAGGCCTTTTATAGGCCGATTTTTATTCGTAAGATGTAGCTGCGGCAGTCCTTGTTTGTTTTGCGTTGAAGGACGTGGGACTACGTAAGAAAGTGTGGCCTCAGAGCAGTGAGCTTGTTAAAAGTGCACCGTGGACGAGGACAACGAGCTTTGGTTTATTATAGAGAAAAGAGGAAGGCCACTAGAAGGATGTTTGTTTATGGAGGTTAGACTGATAACCTTGACATCTCCCCAGGGTTTAGGATGCTGAGAGGGGATTTGTAACAGACCCTGGTACCTAAGCTAAACCAAGCTAGGCTTAGCTACTGGTCCCACTGACTGCATTACTGTCCAGAAGCCATGGGTAATGCAGCGCGACGATCACATTTGCCACGGATATAACTGATAATGTTAATTTTTTAACAGTAAAATGATAAATCGTGCTTTTTTTATCACCCGTACTTAGTTCAGAATCACACCGTGCTACAGGACGTTCCACCCAAATGCTTGGGACACTCCATTTTTCTTCTTTCCTGGATATGTGGCACTTATTTTGTATACAAGTGGTACAAGAGCCAGTGTGTCTTACTGAGTCTACAAAGGCATTAGCTGTAAAGCTAACGATATTAGCTTGTATGCTAGCAGCTAGCAAATCAGTTGCTTTTACTGTTATTTTTGACAATCTAAAAAAAATTCATACATTTTGCAGGACTCTACACACGATTTTGAGCACTACAGACAGTTTTCTGAATTATGACTTTGTAAAGAGTTCACCAAATTAATGTTAGCTAGCTAGCTCAGAAGCTATAATGCTAGTTAGTGCTATTACCATGTAGGCTTGCGACTAAAGAATACATTGCGTTTGCTCATATTTTTACACTCATGAGAAAATGTATATTTTCTTGGCTCTATACATGATTCTGAGTAACTGTGTGTACTGTGGGAGTATAGAAAACATCTTCGAGTATGATCGATATGTTACCATGCTAATAACTTTTATAATGTAGGCCGTAGAGCTTTTTGCCATTGTGAATGAATTTGTGACATAGCAGTGGATACACCATAGCTGCAAAACGGTTCACCGTTACCTTATTCACTATTTACTACGTGGTCTGTACTATACAGTGAACTGATTAAGGAACAAGCATAGAACAACCAAAAGGCTTTCGGAACGCTACATTTGGAAGTAGTACCTCGTAAAAAAGCGACAAACATTTGTGTGAGGCATCTATTACACAAACTAACTAAACACAATCTTTATGAAGTGTTAGGCTTATATTATTGCTTTTGGAAAACGCAGTATAATTAAGATGTTAATTCACCCAGTTGACAATAATGGACGCGCTCATGGCAAACAGCTATAATTAATGTAGGCAAGCCACCAAAGATAGTGAAACAGGATCCTGATTGGCTGTTATGCTTCACAGATACAGCTATTTTGACCATGAAGGTGGTCAGTTAGAAGAACATTACAGCTCACTGAGCTAGAACATTAAGGGCAAGCAAAACACATTAACTAGCGCCCTCTGCTGTCTGTGTGAGTGTTCCTGCTCTGAGGATGTGCATCAAACTCGGGATTTAAGGTGTATTTTCTTCTATTTTAGTAAGACACTATTGCATTACATCACCTGTTTGCTCAAATTTGTGATGCACTGGTCACAGGTCTTCAATAAGTGAATTGTATAGGGAGTGAAATATGCCGATTTCGAATGACTCTACAAAATGGCTCATACACTGTATAGTACACTTATTCTGTAGTCAGGAGTGATTCAGGTGTCAGAGTCACTCAAATAATTATCAAAGAAATTAATGGAGAACATGGATGTATATTTTACTACTTTTATTCCAGCACTAAATCGAAGAATTTCGGGTGAGCCTTAAACGGGCTCTGACTGGATATCAGAAACTAAATAGGTCAGGGTGCCCATCACTGGTCCTTGAGATCTACCACTTTGGAGAATACACCCCTGTAAGTCTCCATGACCTGGATAACTCTTCTACACTATGCAGGGTGGTAGCTCTCCAGGACCATGATTGGGCACCCTTAAGCTAGGCTATATTCAAAAGAAGTTAAAGAAATTCACTCTCACTTACTGTTAACATTCATAGTTATTTTAAAGATTAAGTATATGGCAGAAGTCAGTTTGCATCCCAGCATGTGACTCTGAAAGATTATAAAACCCGAAGGAGTGAAGTAAGTAAGGCAAATGTTCAGGACAGCCATATGATAATGATTGTGCATACCCTGTGATGCTATGGAAAGTGAAACTGCCATTATGTCTATTTGAATAATATGCATTTAACTTTTAGGAGAGTCTATTACGTTAGCTTGTTTGACCGAATAGCCAGGTGGTAGCCCAATACTCCTATACATTCATTGTCATCTGATACTCCAAAAGTGTGTGTGTGTGTGTGTGTTAAAACAATATTGACAGAAGATATTCATATTAATGGACCCGTTGTAAACGTGTGATAGGTGCATGTATTTAATGATCAGCTAGCCTCCACTATATGCAGCTGGCTGAGCAGCATCTGTTTAACTACTATTGTTTTTCAAGAAAGTGCTGTAATCATTCATGTTGATGTCTGGCACAAACATCCCACTACCGAATGCGAGGACGAATGCTTCTGCTCCAAGTCCATGATTACTCTAATTGGATCAATTATGACTCCTGATTTATATCTAGTACGGTGTTCTCAGGGATTGCTACTTCAAAGATCTACCAATCTAGTGATGCAGTGGAAAAACTAGAGTTTCAGGACCACGGCCAGCACCACTAGTGTTCACCCTTAGACGCTTACAGTTACACGCTTATAACACTTTAAACTCTTAAAATCCTGAGCTTATTACTTCTTAAAGCTTACCATTCAGTCACTATGTGAACTACAATGCCAACTGACTGAGTTACTCTGAAATGATAGAAGTGTATATTAAAGGTTTGGACCTGCTGACAGCTCCTGGCCATTTAAGGGGCACAAAAAAAGTGATGTTTTGTTTAATTCGTTTTATTCTTTCTTTTGATCATTTCTTTCGATGATTCTTTCCACCAGAGAGGTCTCCAAATCCTCAAAAACGTGTATAGTGTAGCCTTACATAAGATAGAATTAAACGAGTAGAAATGAATCTAAAACTAATCCTTGTAAAACTGCTGAAGCCAGAGAGCCAAAGCAAGACTACTTATGCAGATATACTGACACATTAATTTTGTTTTACATTCATTTTTATTTTATATGTAGCTTTCCAGTTGGCTACAACACAATACATTATTGACAGCTAACCCAACATGATTGACATTTCAACACCTGCTGCTGTTGATGCCTCTAGCAGAACTTTAAAAGTCCCCTTCATGTCTCCCACAGCAATTTATAAAAATGTTTCAAGCAAGTTTTTGTTGCTATAAACACTGCAGGCATATTGACCAGATGGTCAAAGCTGATCAAGGCACCTCACACATTGTCATGCAAAAATCAGCTTGTAGTTGTTGTATTAACAACAACACAGGAGTCTGGAAGCAAAGTAAACACTACACTTTCAATATGAATATTTAAAGCAGCAGTAAAAATGTAAAGGTTTCAGAATGTGCCTGTTTCCCATCACAGTATTCTCCCCTTTATTGAGAAGCAAGGTTTAACATGATCATTCAGAGTAGCTTGATATGAAATACTCCATTCTACAGAAGCTTTTATTATCAGAATTGTTCACAGTGGTGTTGATGGGAACCACATGGTCTAATTTTAGTTTTTAATGTTTTCAAAAGCTACCTTACAAAAAGCTACTTCATGAAAATGTTATGATCATGCTGCCTGATGCATGAGTTATAGTTTACAATGGTTTGCAATAGAAATATGCTTTAACACGTACTCTTTAATGTCCAGACCTGATGTACAGGGTACAGGCAAAATAGGACTTTTGACTTCTAGTGGAAAAATGCTGATTTCTTGAAATTAGGAGCTGACTTGACATGTAGAGAAGAAGTCTTTAATGCACACAAAGTCTCTTATCAAGCAAGTCTAACTAAGCTTACAATAGGATGGACATAAATAGTCAACCATGTACACCACACCTTCTTGTCCCTTTGTCTAAACGACCCAGAATCCCTTGCTGGATGGGCAAGAGTCTCTACCTTCATAATTAAAATAGAGGTGTTGATGCCCTGTGAGTGTGTGAGTGTGTGTGTGTGTGTGTCTGTCTGTCTGCCCTGCGATGGACTGGCGACCTGTCCAGGGTGTGCCCTGCCTTCTGCCCAATGACCCCCCCGCGACCCTGCGGGAGAAGCGGCTTAGAAAATGTGTGTGTGTGTGTGTGTGTGTGTGTGTGTGTTGAGGCCCACCCAGGAATTTACAGTCTCCTCCATCTAGGAGCCATGACGTCTCACAGATATTTCTACAACAAATGGCATTGCTAGATTGGGGGGCTATAGATAGCCAGGTGTAACATGGGTGAACTATTTGAGGCTGTTACATGGCAAAGGTACGACTCTGCACAGCCCCCACATACCACCCAAGACAGACATACAAAATGCAAACAAGATTAAAACAAAAGGCAAGGGAGCAGGAAGAAGGTTCTAGAGAAGTTAACACATATTTTTTCAGCTTTACTTCTGTTTTACCTCTGTGTAGGTTCACAGCTCAATTTCGGTAATTAGAAAATGGCTATTAGTTGAGTGGACATAGCAACCTCTGGTTCCTACACCCGCTGTAAAAAAGTCCAGGTCAGTAAGAGTCTCTATAATTAATCATTTTATATTAAAACATTCTGAACTTTGTTTCCATCTAAACAATGGTATTACACAGAAGTTTTGGAAAATTGGTGGAATATTTCTTTGAGGCAGCCTTTTCAATACACCCTATTACATGCTTTGAGATGATATTTTTTAGGTTTATTGATTTAGGCAGACTGTAAAATGTTGATGTTGAAGAGCTGCATGAATAGACTAAATATATTAAAATCAAAATTCTCAGGGTTCCCTGAAAAACTGTATTATGATGTTGTGGTGTTAGGGAAAAACAGATGCTCAAATATAAATACAGGGACAAGGTCATTATTTAGCCTGCTACACACACAATTATCAACCTACTGTCTTTAGTATCCTGAACTAAATGTAGCACTGGTCTGCCTCAGGGTGGCACTTGGCTCATCCAGTTGGTTCTTCATAGCCTAGCAACTGCAACTATGTCTGGAATACCTCTGAAAAACTTTGCAATATACTGCAGCATATTTGTAAATCTGAAAACGTGTCCCATTTCCCACGGAAAGAGGAAATTATTACTCGTTTCTCAAACTGTAAACAGAAGAGGAGATGTGTATGACCTTGGTTAAAAGGCTGCATTACCAAACTAGAAAAGAGGATTTCCAAAAGAAGAATTGTTAAACTCCACTGTTCTGGGAAAGATTTACACAAGTCACTGCAGCACTGCTACATTTTCAAGAGCATTAGTGAGGTCAGGTACTGATGTTGAATGATTAGTTCTGGATCATAACATGACTCCAGCTCATCCCAAAGGTATTGGATGAAGCACCATCACTCCAGAGAATGCAGCTCCACTGCTTACACCCCTGGGAGTTTTCATGTGCCTCTACCCAATGTTTGGTACTGGCCATGGAGATCGTAGGTTCATATGTGGCTGCTCCAAAATGTCTCGATCTATTGACAGTGCTTTTCTGTGGATATTATAAAAGCTCTGTGTGCCCAATTGAATACCTGTATCAGCAATGGGTACATATTAAAGTAGCTGATTTCATTCATTTTAAGCTACATAATTGCCACCACATCACTCCAATGACTGTGCAATTTAACTGTTGGCCAGTGCCATTCCACCTAGAGCTAAGTTTACCATCTGAAACCATTGACAATGGTTTCAAAGCTCTCAAACAAGGATTCATTAGATGTTCCACTTCCTCTGCTTCAGCCGGAGGTTTTTGTACTAAAGAAGGATGGTATAGGCCATATTATCGATCACAGGGAACTTTATTCTGTCATGGTTAAATACAAATGCCCTCTTCCATTAGTTCCCATGGCCATAGAATAACTCAGAGAAGCTCATATCAATAGCAACCTTTTGTGCAACTAGCAGCCGTTTTGAATATTTGATAATGCCATACTAGCTGTCTGTTGCATCGTCTGTCTTGCAATTATTTGTGAATGACACCCTGAAAGAGTTTATTGGCCATTTTGCTTTGGTGTTCATAGATAACATTTTGATTTATTCCCCAAATATGCATGAACCCCCCCACCCCCCTAAACTAACACAACGTTAAAGCTAAGAAGTACTTTTTCCATTAAACCAAAGTGTACTTCCTGGGTTACAGCTTCATGGGTTATAGCAAGTCCAGATGGTGTAGTCATGTAGGAGAACAAGGTGGTGCCTGTCAAATCTTGGCCCCATCACAGAATGTAGAAGAATTGGAATGCTTCCTAGGCTTTTTCTACTTTTACAGACGTTTTATTAGCAACTTGAGCTCAGTGGCAGCTCCCCTCACTGCTCTGAGGGTAAACCTAGGAGATTGCAATGGACTTCATCAGCTAAATGTACATTTCAGACTCTCAAAGAAAGATTCACATCAGCCCCCACACTACGCCATCCAGACCCCTCTCTCCAGTTTGTGGTTGATCCTTCTGAAGTGGGAGTGTGTCACTGTATTCGCTCAACATCAAGGCGATCTGCCCAAGCTTCACCCATGTGCCTTTTTCTCCAAGAAAATGACTCCAGCAGAGAGAAATTATGACTCTAGTAACAGAGATTCCTGTGGTCAAACTGGTGTTGGAGGTGTGGCATCACTAGTTGGAGGGAAAATGACTGAACCTGGAGGGAAAATGACTTAACAAGCCAGGTCGGCCCTCTTTCATTGCTCATTTAGACTTTCCCATTTCTTATCGTCTTGGGTCTAAAAATGCCAAATCTGATGCACTGTCTCAAATTTTTTAAATGGATGAGTACCAAACAGAGCATGACACTGTTGTGCCCCTGTCTGTTTTTACAACATCCAATCTATGGGACATCAATGAAGAAATTAGACAGGCGCAAAATGAACCTATTCCTTCCCAGTGTCCTCCTGACCATACTCATGTTCCTTAAGGACAGAGAGGAGATCTACTGATTTGGGCAAATGCTTCAGTCAGCATTGGACACCCACATATTCATTGCACTTTCCAGCTCTGCTCTAAGAGATACTGGTGGCCTAAGCTTGGACAGGATGTTGTATTGTTCATGCACTCATGTTCAGTATGTGCTTCCACCAAATGACCTAGACATGCTTCTTCAGGTAGGTTCCTACCCCTACCTGTACGGGAAAGACCAATTTTATTACTGATTTACCCACTTCTGATGGTCATACAACCCTCCTTATGGCGGTTAATAGATTTTCCATGTGATTCTATTCCATTCTTCAGTACATCTAATGCTCTTACAATTGGGAAACAGGTGTTACTCTATTTTGAGATCCCAGAGGACATCTTATCAGACCACAGTTTTCATCTTGGGTCTGGAAATCTTTCCAGTAAAGGCTTTGGGTTACTGTGACCCTGTCCTCATGTGTAGCACCCACAAGGAAATGGACAAGTTCAGAGAATGAACAAGGAACTAGTTCATTTTCTACCTAGCTATTGCTATGACCAGCAAGAACACTGGGCTGAATTCCTTCCATGAGCTGAGTATGAGCTATCAACCGCAATTATTTCCATGGACTGTAGGCAGTGGGGAGGTGCCGTCTGAGGATGACTGGTTTTTGAAGGTAGAATGTGTTTGGGAAGATGCAACCATAGCGATGCTCTCAAGTTTCAACCTGGTGACAGAGTGTGGCTGTCCACTCATGACATTAAATTGAGGTTGCCTTGTCCACGTTATACAGGACTTTTCAAGGTTATCCAGCATGTAACATACAAATTAGAGTTGCCTCCAAATTTCCATATTTCATCTACCTTTCATGTCTCCCACCTTAGACCAGTGGTCACTGCTCCCTTGGCTGAGGCAACTCAACCAACACACCCCCTTCAGCTTTGGAGGGTAATGGGTCCTCGGCATATTCTGTGCATGCTATGCTGGATTCAGTACCTCGTATACTGGGAGGAGTATGGTCCCAAGGAGCGGTGTTGGGTCCTGGGACAGTGTCAACTCCAAGTTGATGAGAGAGTTTCATCTTGAGGGACTGCCTTGCACTGCACCATCTGGACGGAATCCGTTCCTGTAAAGGGGGTTAATGTCAGGTCCCAAGTTTTGCCTGCCTTCTCTCTCCTAAGCTTGGCGTCACCTGTCTACTGACCATTGGCTCCACCCTCTACTTATTCCTCTTTCCATTCCTGCTATTTAAACTTGTTTTCTTACCTCAACTGCAAAGTCTCTTGCATGCTAATTGAGTACTGAGCCAGATTACCGTTATAGAGTTATTGTTTGCTACTCTGTTTTTTGACCTTTTGGACTTCTGCGTGATTTTAGGTCTGTTTGCCCTATTTGCCTGCACTTTGATTTATTAGGCTACTGTGCTTGTATTCTACTTTTCTGAATTAAAGCCTAATTTTTCCCATCTCTGTGCATGACAACTTTCCCTGAAGTTTCTAAATAATAAGCCTTAGTCTGTAAGCCTGGGACTAAGGGGTTAAAAGCATTTGATGTAGTATTTCAGCAGTGTTAAAGTCTCAAAACATACCATTGACCTCTAGTTTATATATGAAAAGTAAGCTGCAAAAAAGGTGTGATCTGAATCCACAGTTTATTAGATGTAATAAAAACCAAGGCATTTACTTATATCCATGTAATCAGAATACAGTGGTTTAGCACACAATCATAAGTGGACCTCACAAGCAAAATACAAAAGAAAGTCATATGGGTCCTTTAAACCTTTAATTCGCTTGAATTAAAACTTCACTTGCATTCATATGCGTGGAAGGCCCATTCCATTTTCTGGCTGCCACATATCATTGCCTCCAGTCATGTTCTTTGTGCTTATCTCCAATGCTCAATTTTAACAGTTGAGAAAAAATAATATTAAGTCAAGTAAACATTATTTAATATAACTAAGGAGAAAAATAACCACCTACCTACATGTCAAGGACAAAACCCTCATAAATAAATTGTTCGTTTTATTTATTTCTTTATTTATTTCCCTGGCAAAACTTGTCCAGGATTTCTCTAGGGGCTACCACGGAGAACAGATGCATGACCATACCCATCCACTGGAACGAGGGAATAAAAAACAAGTGAAATGTTCAATCTGGCAGGAAAGCAGCAGGTCCTGTGGTAAAAAAGCTATTTATATCTGCTGTCCCATTTAGTCCCTTTGCCAGTCTCTGCATTGCAAATTAATCCTTTTTACCACAAGTAGCATGAAATAAGCCAAGTTGTTTCCATTCTGCGAGTGTTTGGGAGCTGTCTCAGGGGGAGGATACTTCAGACAGGCTTAGGGTGTTTCTATTGGTGACAGAAGGAGGCTTTGCAGACATCTCTGGCAAATGTAGTCTATGGTGCATATATAAGCTGAGCTCAACTGTAAACCTTGACCAAAGGTCCAACAGGGTCATTTGGAAACAATTGCTTAGGGCCCATTAGCCACAAGTGGCCAGGGGTGGATTTAGTGATTCTGGGGCTCTACAGGCAAAAGATGGGAGTGAGGCTCCATGGATGCACATTTTTAGATTAGTGACATAACAATAACTTCAAGCAATTATATCTTGAAATCATGCTGGTAAATCATGCTTTATTTGTCAGTATTAAGATGTATTAATATTTCTCATTTTGTGATTGCTGTAAGAATGCTATGAAATGATTTAACGTGTTTCTAGAAACTTTTTAAGTAGTTTTATTAGTTGAAATGAACTCACTATATTGGCAGATCATTTTGCATGTTCTGAGAGCTTGAAACAAGCAATATTTTCTGCTAATATAGTGAAATAATGTTGTACAGAATAAAATAGAAGTAAAATAATGAGCTGTGGGAATACCTTTACATGAAGTGATAAGTAACATTTTTAGAAAAAGAAAGTACAGGATTACTTTTCTTGAGTAATTACTCCAGCACTGGAGCTATATATGCCATCCTGACATTAAAGCTTGCATCGTGTAAGGTCTATTGTGCAGTACTCTTAAAACATTAGGCTTGGGAGAGTAGCAACAAACTTATTTTTTCTTCCTCTTTTTACGTTTCTTTGCTGCACTTGTTTAACTTTGTTAAAGTTTTACTTTCTACTCCCAGAAATTCTCTATCCTCTTTATGCAGATTGTTGTCTGTCATCACATAGCAATGGGGAATAGTCAATTATAGCCATGACCGGGGGCTGAGGCTACATTGAAATTACTGATAACAATTATAAATAGTGCTTGCTTTTAAAGTGTACATATGGATTACATATAGGTTAGTTAAGATTAACATGTGCTGTATATTTCAATTGTATTTTGATTTTCATATGAGGGTGACACGTCTCACACTCAAGCCAAAACTAATTGCAGCACAACTGCTGAATGGCTGTGCTCTATTAGAATTTAAAAATCATCTGTACATATATGCAAATACATATATACAAACATAAAATTATTCATAATTATAATTATTACTACAAGTACATTTATCATATTGATATTTCCTGCTCTATGCATCAATATTAAAAATATCAACATTAAACAAGTTATATTTTTGAAGGGAATAATAATAATAATAATAATAATAATAAAAAAGTTTGCATGTTGCAATACATATTTTAACAAATACCTCAATAATTATACATTTTGTGATAATTACTAAGAAAAAGGAAGGTGTGTCTGGGTGTTAAGGCATAAGTTAACAAACAATCATAATAAAAAAGTGCTGGAAATGACTCTAAGGCAGGTTCAGAGCTTCTTTATTTTTGTTGTTACTATGTATTGTTACTGTGATGGGCTGGCGACCTGTCCAGGGTGTATCCTGCCTTCCGCCCGATGACTGCTGGGATAGGCTCCAGCACCCCCCCCTGCGACCGTGACGGAGGAGCGGCTTGGAAAATGGATGGATTGGAAAATGGATGGACTAAGTAGTAAAAGACCGCAACTGTCAGCTAGCATATCTGGGCCATTGCACCAAATTAGTTCTGCGATCCTACAGCAAAAAAAAAAAACAGAACAAAACAATATATTATAGGAAAAAGTAGGCGTGTTATCTATTTAAACCCAAGGCATTGAGTATTAAACTAAATATAGCTCATATTGTCATTTTTAGTGTGCTCTCTGTTGGGAGGTGTCTGTCCCAAAACATTTTTTCATTGAACATAATTATTGTGTTGGTGACAATCTAAACTAGTTTTGAAAAACATTTTGCTTTAAGTGAGCTTATACCATTGTTATGGTAATTCTGTAAAAACAATTCATTTAACAAAATAAACATGATTAAGGCATAAGTTGTCCTTTTGCACTGAGTGTCCAAGTCTAAGGCCCCATCCCATTTCACCCCTCGCCCCTACCACTTAGCCCTTAACCCTCCTTTTTGTGCATTCACATCTGGGGTTAGGGTGTCCCAGTTATTATTGAGATAGGGCGGTAGGGTGAAGTGCTAGGGCTACATGACCCTCCAAACAGAGGCTTTTCAGAGGCACACTTCAAACGGAGTGTTATGAGAGGAAAAGAAAAACTGACAAGACGGCCAAAGAAACCCACAATTATGAGTATTTTTTCTGTTACAAAATTACCATAACCACTGTATTATCTTAGTTTAATGTCATTTCAATGTATTATGGTCCTTTTCTTCATAACAAACATAAAAATCACTACTAGCACGGCAAGGTCTTAGCAGCTAGCTAAATTTCCTGTTCCACCTGTTCTGCCTCAGACGTCACAACCATAAGGTGGAACGGGAAAATTTGAATAAGAAGACTTGATAATAAATAATTGTCTCATCACTCCTCTTTGGAGGCTTATGATTCCCTAAATTTAGCTAATTTAGCTGCTATCACTGCGGACTGGCAGGGTCACCAACAGAGCACCACTGTAGTCACAGTAGTCTGTTAATTAAGTAATATATTTTTTTTTATTTGAGGGTTGCCCCATTCCTTTGGAAAAGATTTCAACCACTAACCCTTATAATTCAGTTCCATGGGGAAAGGTGACACTGGAATCAAATCAAATCAAATCAAATTTATTTCTGTAGTGCTTTTTACAACAAAGCAGCTTCACAGAATTCCAGTAAAGACAAAGTTTTAACAAGAATGTAAAACCCCCCTGGTGAGCAAGCCAGGGGCAACGGTGGCAAGGAGAACCTCCCTCAGAGCTGAGGAAGAAACCTTGGGAGGAAGCAGGCTCACCATCTACCTACAAGTGATTATACTACTAATATTAATAGCACTAGTATTAGTAGTAGTGATAGCTATGAGTCTATGAAAACATCAGTGTAGGGTGGGCAGCTAGTCCAAGGCAGGTGACGGTAACTGGGCTGTGGGCAGCTGGTCTGAAGTGGGTAGCAGGAGAGCTCGACAGTCAGTCGTCCTTCACTGTCCAGCCGGACATGTGAGGCAGTGAGAGGGAATTAGTTTTATTCTGTCTGTTTGTACATAAAACAGGGAATGTGGACATTTCCAGAGTGTGGCTAACGACTCCGGCAGATCTGACTATGACAGCTTAACTAACAGGAGAGAACCAGAAGGACACACAGACACGGCAGCACTCTGAGACAGTCTGGCATCCCTCCGCGCCACCATCCACAAACCGCATGCGAGCAGCGGGACGACAGCACCAGCGACTCAGTTTACTATAATCCCCTGTGTCCATGGACCCCTGGATCTGCTGCCTTTATCTAAGGGGGAACATTACCTACCAAAAGCTAAACTGAACAAGTGAGTTTTCAGCCTAGTTTTAAAGATCGAGACTGTGTCTGAGTCCCGAACAGTTTCTGGAAGATCATTCCAGAGTTTGGGGGCTTTATAAGAAAAAGCTCTTCCCCCAGCTGCAGCCTTATGAATTCTGAGAACTATTAATAAGCCAGCGCTCTGGGATCTAAATAGTCGTGATGGCTCATAATGGGAAATAAGGTCTTGCAGGTACTCAGGGGCGAGCCCATGTAGGGCTTTATACGTCAATAAGAGGATTTTATAATCAATACGGAATTTAACAGGCAGCCAGTGAAGTGATGATAGCACTGGACTGATTTGATCAGATTTTCTAGTTTTAGTGAGGACCCTGGCTGCGGCGTTTTGGACTAGTTGGCGTTTGCTCAGATTCCTGCTCGTGCATCCTGACAGTAGCGTGTTACAGTAGTCTAGCCTATAAGTAAT
Source organism: Pygocentrus nattereri (assembly GCF_015220715.1). NCBI lineage: Eukaryota > Metazoa > Chordata > Actinopteri > Characiformes > Serrasalmidae > Pygocentrus > Pygocentrus nattereri. Next base: position 18,902,785 of record NC_051239.1, read on the forward strand.
AAAGGCGCATCACACAGGGACAGGGCATTTCTGATCTTGGCGATGTTGTGAAGATGTAGAAAAGCTGTTCTAGTGATGCCGCCTATGTGTTGATCGAATGATAAATCTGAATCTATTATAACGCCAAGATTTTTTGCTGATGAACCAGGTGTGGCTGGAAAGTCAGTGAGATTTAAAATTACATCTGGTGATTTATTTCTTATTTATTTATAACCTGTTTTGTTTAGCAGGATGAAGTTCCGCAACATCCAGCATTTCACGTCTTTTACACAGTCCTCTATTTTCTTTAATCTGTATTTGTCATCAGGCTTGGCTGATATGTACAGTTGCGTATTGTCTATGTAACTATGTTAGTTAACTAAAGTTAATACCATGGTTACTTATAACTGTGCCTAACGGTAACATGTATAGTGTAAATAATAATGGTCCTAAAATAGAGCCTTGGGGAACTTCAAATCTTACTCTTGAATAATTGGAAGATAAATTGTTTACACTGACGAACTGATAACGTTCTGTTAGGTAAGACTGGAGCCATGATAGGGCCGTCCCTGTGACTCCAACCACGTTTTCTAACCTTTCTAGGAGAATATTGTGGTCTATTCTTTTGAAAGCTGCGCTGAGGTCAAGTAGCACTAACAGGGATATGTAGCCTTGATCAGAGGCAAGAAGAAGATCATTAGTTATCTTAACTAGAGCCGTCTCAGTGCTGTGGTGTGGCCTGAATGCAGACTGGAATTTTTTTATATATATGGTTCTTATGCAGATATGAACTAAGTTGTTGGGCCACAGCTTTTTCTAAGATCTTAGATATAAATGGTAAGTTAGAAACAGGCCTGTAATTAGACAAAACATCAAGATTTGGTTTCTTGATCAGGGGTTTGATAACTGCTAGTTTAAAAGCTTCGGGAACATGGCCCAGACTAAGGGACGAGTTTACTATAGTTAAAAGAGGGTTTATAATGACTGGCAGTACTTCTTTGAGTAATTTTGAGGGAATTGCATTGAGTGTGCAGGTTGTGCAATTTGCAGAGGAGAACAAGGGGTCGGGGTAAAAATTTCACCTCTTGTCCCTACTACTTACCCCCACCCCTCTGTTTTATGCGTTCATGCCTAGGTATAGGGTGTCTTGATTCCTGTTGGAATAGAGGGGTAGGGTGAAGTATTAAGGCTACATGGCCCTTCAAGTAGAGGTTTTTCCATGGCACACTCCAAATGGAGTGTTATGAGAAACCAACATACAGATCAATAAAGTAAACACTTTGTGTGTATCACAAACAGATTTATTAAACGTCAACAGAATCCAAAGTCACTAACGTTATATATGCTAGCTAGCATATTGTACTGGGGGTAAAAATAAGAAATGAGATCCCAATGAGAGCTCAAGTCTGTTACAAGTCCGAAATAGATTTTTAGATCTGACTTTGAACCAGTTTGGTAGAATTATCCATGTATAGTTAAGCATGATTTTATTGTTTATTATTGCCTTCGTTTAACTTTTTTCATGATCAAAATAAATACATTTTTTAAACTCTTTGATACACAATTACATGATCTGGGTGGGTAGGTGGTTTAAGTAGGATGTCACTTATGGCCTACAAATTTTCACAAACGGCCTTGATTCCCGCGCTAGTAATGTGAACAAATTTAAAGAAAATTGAGGTTGCTCCAGGGAACAGAGGGAGTGATGTGTATTCAGCTAAAGATGGATTGTGGGCGGAAGCTTGTAATGCCATCTGATTACTGACAGTATGTTCTCAGCACTCAACATACTGAACCCTTTGTTTGGTGTGCAGTGTTTAATGTGAGATAGGCAGAGTCTGACAAAAGCACAGCATATCTCCCAGAACAGAACGCTGCCCCCGGTCACTCTGGCTTCAAACTGTACTGTGTGTATCCCAGTGTGCGGAAGTGTGCATGCTGCTGTGATGGCAAAGGATTTTATGAGGCATATCATTTGTGAAACTCTGTGGAAAGAAGTAGAGTCATGGAATAGAGTCATTCTCATGAAGAACAAAAACGGATTTAATGGGCATTTTAAGCATTCGTTAACTTTAGTTTCCCACATTGAAACAAAGTCATTCTGATGAGCTTTCAATTTCAGCAACGTTTGTTATTGCGAATTCATGTTGATGAAAAGTGAAAAATGAAAAAAAAAAATTTTGCCACCCAACCGAATGTTTAGACTCAAAGCTGTTGAAACGTGATATAAATTGAGTGTAAATCTACTACCCAAAAGTTTAGAATTGGTGTTTAAAAGTTTAGAATCAACGTTCTTAATAACATAAAGCCAATTTGACTGCCGACAAGTGAATAGAAATGTTTCTAGCATGCATGTTTACAATTTCAAATAATTAGAAGGACCCTAGAAAGCTGTAAATGAAAGTTTGAGGAATAGAAGAGTAGAATGTTCTAAAATGACCAATAAAGCTGTATATCATCAGGAATGGTTACCATAAAATGTGCAGAATCCAACATATTTCAAAAGGGGAAATCAAATCTCAAAGTACTTTCCGGAGCTTATTAGTAATTATTGTTCAGTAATAACTTGAACAAAATAGAAAAATTGTTGACATTTTATAAACTATGCAGCAAAATGTAAACTGATGTTTTGTTCACAGTTTAAAGTATGTTGGGAACAACAAGGATACAAAAAGCAAACGTTGTTAAATTATTCATTTGTATATATTTATAGCAATTTCTTGTCAAATAATTACTAAGAATAACTATTTGTTTTGATTTTTAAAGCTTCAAATAGTTTATACCCTCTAGAATATTAGCATCGTATTAGTCGTTTTATCCATTTTATTACAAGTGTATTTTGTGTTATGGAAAGCAGATTCCAAACAGTCAAATGGTGATTCCAAGTTAAAAAGATGAAAAACAATTTACAGTTTATCATTTATTATAATTTTATCATCTATCATATAATTTATCATAAATTCTTATTCACAGAATTCTTAACACGTTGAATAAAACATGCAAAACTTTTCGCTGAACAATCTATAACCTTTAAATACACACTGGAAAAGGTGTTATTATATGTTAAATGATAGAAATTGTTTAAAGAGCCAATGATCCGTTTAAATACTGGTGTAAATAATAAGCATTTAATGCTCTACTGTCTATATTTTGCTTTATAATGCTGTACTAAGTGTTATTCACAAAGTAAAGCAAAAAAAACTCTTCTAAGGGTTAAAAAGACATTTGTGGACAGAGAATCCTCCAGATGTTTGAAGGAGTAAGCCCAGATTATGGTGCTCTTGGCAAGAGAACATTAACACGAGTAGACATATTTATGAAAATATGTCATGATATCACTGGAAATTCAAACATTATCTGCCATTCTGCTAATGTGAAAGCAAATAGCACATGCACATTATTACATTAGACACATCAAAATATTACAAATGTGTCTATTCATAACTGTTCTCTTTGTCTAGCTCTCAAAGCAAAAAGCCAGGCAGCGGTTTGGATCAATCAACTGTCAGTCAACATTTCTACTAACAACACAAATTCTCAAGACATCATTTTTTCTCTCTGACACACACACGCACACACACACACGCACACACACACACACACACACACACACACACACACACACACACACACACACACACGCACACGAACACACACACACACGCACACACACACATGCACACACACACACACACACACACACATACACACGCACACACACACACACACACACACACACACACACACACACACACACACACACACACGCACACGAACACACACACACACGCACACACACACATGCACACACACACACACACACACACATACACACGCACACACACACACACACACATACACACGCACACACACACACACACACACACACACACACAGAGACACATGCACACACACACACACACACACACACAGACACAGCACACACACACACACGCACACACACACACACACGCACACACACATCCCTACACACCTTTTCCATTCATTAGGAAATTTTGACTCAATGTAGAGGGCAGCTGGTGAGTTCAAATTCTGTGGAAAAAATGAAAAACAGAAAAAATGGAGTTATGTTACATGAGCTTGATTTTAGCAATGGTTGTGGCTGTAACACCTGAACTCAATAATTAGGGGAGGGGAGTCCACATACTTTTGGCCATTCAGTGTACAAGGTTTTGTCCCGACAGCAACGATATACTATAATTACATTCAGTGGAGTCGTTATGAAGAACTGCATCTTCTCCTTGGAAAGCAGCTCTTCTGAAATCTCCTCAGGTTAACAAATCATTGAAAATAATTAATTTGCATGTGTGTGTGTGTGTGTGTGTGTGTGTGTGTGTGTGTGTGTGTGTGTGTGTGTGTGTGAGTGTGTGTGTGTGTATGTGTGTTTGTGCATGAGTGTGGGCTCTCATTTATTTCTCTCTCTATGCACAGCAGTAATGATAAGACATTGAGTCGTTCCTATTAGCTTCTGCAGTAGCTTTGGCCTTGAAATGACTAGTTGGTTAACTTTGCAGTAACTCCTTTGTATCAGATGTTTTTTAAGGGTTTTGTTTTGTTCACCTAAATGAAGAGATTAAAGGTCTTAGTTTAACAACCTGTAAGAACATTTTTTGTGAAATGATTGTAAAGTCAAATCATTTGCTAAAGGCATCTACAGGGAATGGAATAAGACAGCAAAATCACTTGTGGAGATTCTAATATCGCTAATACAGCAACATAATATTCCCCAGTCTAAAATAAATCTGCTCTTGATTTGTTTGAGTGTTTTGGAGAGTGATACGTTTCCAAACATCATTGCTTCTCACTTTCCTCCTTTTGTAGGTCCAGGCATATTAACTGAACCTAGTACAGCTAGAATTCTAATGCTTTGTTGAGAAATGCACCTTTGGAAAGAATCAAGTCAACAGGCAGTTTGGTTAATTCTTCACTCTTCCATGTGAGGGTAAAATCACCTAGCATTATTATATGAGTGTCACGATTGGCCCCTCCCAGTCCTGTTTGTGTTTTGGTATAGTCCACATGCTTCTTTGTTTTGGCATCCTTAGTCCTGCCCCTTGTTTTGTAACTCCGCCCCTGATTGTTTTCACCTGTCCCTTGTCTTCCCAGTGTTGTATTTAAGCCCTGTGTTTGCCCTTTGTTTTGACTGGTCTTTGTTTGCTTTGCTGGTTGTTATTTGCTGCGTTGGATGTTCTGTCTGTTCTGTTCTGCTTGTTCTGTTGTAGTCTGGTTTATGTCATGTCTGCCCCCAGATCTGTCCGTGTTGGCTCTATGACCCTGGACTGTCTCGGCCCTGATTTTGGATTTGCCCTTAATAAATCTCGCTTATCTCAGCACGTGCATCCGCCTCCTCGCTCCCCATTGCAACGAGCGTTAATTGATCCATAATGTAAACTTAGCACTTTGTAAAGTGACGTTAGCATGTTATGTAGCTCACACTAGCATTATTAGCATCATTAGGCGCAGTTACTTGGACAGGATTGTTTGATTTTATCACTGCATGACCGTCTTAGCGAAGAATCGTGAACTGTTTTCCCAGCAAGTTCTCACCGCTCCCCTTTCACCCCTCACAGCCTATAGTGTCCTAGTTAATCTTACAACATAATTATGAGGCAAAAATATTTTGTCTGATTATCTTAATTAAAAATAAGTTGATTCCCATTCCACCAGTGGTGGGGCCACATGGGCGCGTGCAGAAAGAGGTTAAACTCGAAATCTGATTTATCTTTTCAGTTTCTGTGACAGGTAATTCGTAACAGCCATGCTGAAATAAGGCATAGCACACACCTGTCACCTCAGACTTCATGCAGTCTGTCATGTTCAAGTGACCATCCACCTGGTCTGGCCAGACTGAACCTTTCTGGAACTGACAGATTTCTAAGATGTCACATCAAATTTGACTCCTCAAGGCCATCTGACTGTATTTAAATCTGGGAAGTTTTACTACAAACTGTGCCTCTGTGCTGTGCTGTGCTCACTGAGTGTATAGACACTGTGCTTTAATGAATGATTGACAGATGTGGCACATGGCCTTTGGGAAAGTTGTTCTTGCCAGCAGAGAGGCGAGTTTTTCCTATAGTACGCATGCATCAGAATGTAAAACTAAAGGCATCTCGAGAGGAAAATCTCTTCCTTTTTCTTCCTTACACGGTTCCTTGCTTTATTGCATTTACCCATCAGTGGAAGAGTAGAGTCTTCACACTTAACTGGTTGACAGCATGAAAATAAAAGTCATATTCGTCTATGAAGGAGAAGAACAGCATAGTAGAGTGTTTGGGAAAGAGAATTTCTTATCTTTCCATATTTCAGGCTGACTGTTTGCACTTAGCAGATATCAGTGTGTATCTCACATATATGTGTATGCTAAGACGTGTGCCTTGGTTGCATATGAGGTTCCAGCTGCAAAGGTTCCTGTTAGCTTAGCTTAACACATTACAGAGCGGGTTAAATTCTGTCTTTCTCTCCCTCCGACACCAGTCACCTGACTTTACTTCGTTTTGAGTCTTTGTCCTGTAAACGGGAATCAGTGAATCATCAGTGAGCTGGAACTAAACCTGTCTTGTGGTGTGTGAAGAATATGCAGCTCAGCTTAGCTAATGGCTCAGCACACAACACTATAGGCTTGTTCTCTTAGATATGAAGTCTTTTCTCTCTAAATGTGTGTTAACAGAGCTTCATTGTGTCCAAATGAAATGTGTGTTGTGAAACATAAATTTGACACCGGAATTGTTTGAAATTCCACCATCACTTGTGTGTTTTAGCTTACAGCTAATTACACAGTCCAGACACAGTTAAACAAGTTAGCTAAGTTAGCGCAGTCATCCTGTAACCACATGCTAATCCTCTCATTTGCATATTTTAGGATGTTGGACTTTAAGTCTTTAAGCTTATGTGTGACATACAAAATTAATCTCTAGTTTAAAGCCCTGCATCACTTTTATACAGAACTACAGAGAAAACCTGAGCTTTAGTCATTGCACTATAGCAACCTATGTAATCACAACAAGCCACTCAAGAGGAGTTATCCAATTAATTAACCACAAACCTACCTTTTACAGCACTAGGGTCAACGTTTGAGGGCTGATTTTCTTACAACGGTTATATTTTGTAAGATGTTCATTGGCCTTGGAAGAGTTTTTGAACCTGGAGGGGCCTGGTTTCCAAGTGAGGGGACCAAGGCCCTCTCAAGCCCCCCTGGAGCTACGCCTGTGGTGTATAAGATTACATCTATGGGTGTCTTAAGCATTTAAGACATGTAGCTTGATGGTAAGGATGAACTATAGTATAGGAATCAGAAGCGGCTATAGTGATCGGTATGGGCTGCTATGCCATAATGTCTCCACTTCATGCATTTAAACGCATTTGTAGCTCTCTAAACATAAAAAATACTACTTCAGATAGATGCAGTCTCAACATTTGATATATTCTATAAATATATTTTAAATATATTGTATAAACGTTTATACTGGCATCAGCAGATATGTATGTAACAAATATCAGACATTGGCATTGGCCCACAATTCCCATGTCGGTGCATCCCTACTCGATTGCATATGAGGTTCCATCTGTGGGTGTCAGTGATGATTTGAACTGCTGTTGTCTGTGTGTGCATGTATGACAGAATCGTCTGCCTCACTGAAACGCAAATGACATCTGCAGTCAGAGCTGTGACTGAAACACACTCAGGTAACAGCTGTGGAAGAAAATCAATTTTGGATGAATGAATGTGGCGTGAGAAAATGAGAGCGAGAGACAGAGAGAGAGGGAGAGAGAGAGAGGGAGAGAGAGACAGAGAGAGAGAGAGGGAGAGAGAGACAGAGAGAGAGAGAGGGAGAGAGAGACAGAAAGAGAGAGAGACAGAGAGAGAGGGAGAGAGAGACAGAAAGAGAGAGAGAGAGAGAGAGAGAGAGAGAGAGAGAGAGAGACAGAGAGAGAGAGAGAGAGAGAGAGAGAGAATGGCAACATGCATGACTTAGTCATTTCAACGTAGTTTTACTTTCTGCTTGAATTCAAGGACTGCATGTTGCACTCCGCATGTTTGTGTGTATGCATGTGTTTATGTGTTTGTTGACTCATTCTAATACTCCAGTGATGCAGCCAAGAGAGCTTGATATTGCTTAAAGCAGAATGAAGGTCGGGTGATTCTCCACGTGTGTGTGTGTGTGTGTGTGTGTGGCTGATATTGCTTGCTCTGCTTGCTCATATTGCTGTTGTAGGCGACATGGGAAGGTCGCTGTCTGACACACATTGTCCCTACTTGATGAAACGACATTGTAATAGAAGGGTCATTCCTAAACATACCCTCTCTTTGTCTCGCTCACTCAGTCATAGGGCATGTTTACATGGCTGTACAGCTCCGTCTACATGCATCAACACATGCATCATACAAACACACACACACACACACACACACATACACACACACAGAGCCATGAGCTCCACTTAGTACTTGTATGTTTAAATTATACAATTTTTAATCAGATTTTTAAAAATAAGAAATGAGAAAAAGTCAATTACAGATTACATTTTCTAATTTTTCTGATTTGAGCTGTCCAGCTAAAGCCAAGAGAACTGGGTGTATTGTGATGTTAGAGCGTGTCTGTGTTCCTGTTTCTTTAAGTGGGCTGAAATACTTCTGATTCTCTGTTCGACTTCTGTTCTGTGGGCAAGGCTGGGGGGCTTTTGGGAAGGGAAGGGAAGTGAGATAAGAACTTCTGGATTGTAAAAAAGTTGGCGTCATAGCCGTGTGTCAGTGTATTTTGGTAAGGGCAGCTAAACACTAAAGTCGGTGGCACTGCCATGTTTCTTTCGCCAATTTGGTTAGACAGCTTGTGTCCTAAGTGGGCATTGCTGTGATTCTTTTGTTGTTTCAGTTAAAATGAACTACTTTGATGGAGTGATAATGGCTTCGTCTGACTCTTCTGCGGCACAATGCCACAATTTATAAGAAACAAAACGTAATCTACTGTACTGGGAGGCTTTTCACCCTTTGTCATCTTGTTTTTATTGTTGTACAAAACATAATAGTTGCATTTTTTTCAGGTACCACAAATATACTCAGGGTTTCTGCCTGGCTTGGATGATGAATAGATGTTAGCTTCCTAGCATTTGGTTTTTAGGTAGTATACACTTGGTCTTGGCCAAAGTAAAATGTCTTTGTCACTGAATTTAGATCCCAAGTCTAGTGCAGATCCTTTCATTGATGTAAGTATGAGGCAGAGGCTTGTATCATAAAACGTGCCATGTAATGTATGCACAAGTCCAGTACAATGCCAAAACTAGGCTTATCACTCAAGAATATGCCCACTACTCAGCTCAGTCATCCCTCAAAAGAGTTGACTAATGCTCAGATTAATAACTGTCTGCTGACCGTGTTTTATCAGTCTACTCAGGCTTTAGGAGGAGCTACAGGGTTTGTAAAGAAGCCAGTTTTTCAGTCCTTCGCTAGAGTAAGTCTTTACATGCTGTTTGCTGATTTTAAAATACAACCCCATTCCCTAAGAAATTTGTGATGTTGTGCAAAATTTAAATAAAAACAAAATTGAACGATGTGCAAATGAACAAACATATCAAATATTTAAACTGATCAATTTTATTGTTTTTTTTTTTAATATATATATATATCCAATTTGAATTTGCTGCCAGCAACATGTTCCAAAAAAGTAGGGATGGGGGCATGTTTACCACTGAGTTTCATCACCACTTCTTTTAACAGCACTCTGTAAGCATTTGGGAACTGAGGAGGCCAGTTGCTGTTATTTGGAAAGTGAAGTGTTTCCCATTTTTGTGTAATATAGGATTTCAGCTGCTCAACAGTTCAGGGTCTCCTTTGTCATATTTTTCATTTTATAATGTGGCATATTATGTAGTAATATTAGTTTTCAGTGGGTGAAATGTCTGGACTGCAGTCGGGCCAGTTTAGCACCTGGACTCTTAATACGAAGCCGTGCTGTTGTAACACATGCAAAATGTGGTTTGGGTTTGTCTTGCTGAAATAAGCAAGGCCTTCCCTGAAAAAGACGTCATCTGGATGGCAGCACATATTTCCAAAACGTGTATGTATCATTCAGCATTAATGGTGCCTTCGCAGATGTGCATGTCACCCATGCCATGCACACTAATGCACCCCTATACCATCATGAATACTGGCTTTTGAACTCTCCACTGATAACAAACTGATCTCTTCACTGAGTGGTCTTTAGCTCAGAGAGTACAGTGTCCATGATTTCCAAAAAGAAATGTAAATGTCGGACCACAGCACACTTTTACACTTTGCATTAATCCATTTTAAATGAGCTCTAGCCCAGAGAAGGTGGCTTCTTCTTTGCGTTCAGGAGTTTTAATTAGCATTTGTGGATGCAACGTGAACTGTTTTCATAGACAGTGGTTTTCAGAAGTGTTTCTGAGCCCATGCAGTGATTTCCACTACAGAACCATATCTGTTTTTAATGGAGTGCTGTCTGAGGGCCCAAAAATCATGGCCAGCAAATCCTGTTTTTTGGCCTTATCCCTTGCATACAGAGATTTCTCTGTATTCTCTGAATCTTTTAATAATTTTATGTACCACTGATGATAAAAAGCAAAAGTTCTTTGCTATATTATGCTGAGAAACATTATTTTTGAATTCTTGTACTATTTGCCTGTATAGTTTTTCACAGAGGAGTGAAACTCTCCTCATCTTTACTTCTGAAAGACTCTCTGGGATGCTTTTTTTATACCCAGTGATGCTACTGACCTGTTGCCAATTAACCACCAGGTGTTTTTTAAGCATTACACAACTTTACCAGCCTTGTGTTGTTGGCATCAAATTCAAAATCCAAAATGTAAAAATTTTTCAATATTTAATATGTTGTTTTTTAAGCATTTTTAATCAGATATATGGTTTAAATGATTTGCAAATCACTGAATTTTGTTTTTATTTACATTTACACAGCGTCCCAACCTTTTTGGGAATGGGGTTGTAGTTACTTAAGAAGCGGTGGCAGTGATTTTTTTTTAACTCAAACTCAAGCCTGGAGCTTAAGCTTTGTTATTTTCTTGAATGGGGCTTTCACATGAGAAGCTAACAGCCAAAATATGTGTTTTTGGTTACTGAGATAAAGGTTTTATTGATTGAGGCAAAGCAGTATAACTAATCTGTTGAAAACAATAAAGCAATATAGCAGTGCAATAATGTATGTGTGTCTGAATGTGTAAAAGTCACTTTTGGCACGCTTACAATGCCCACGACGAACCCCACCAATTGCTGAATAAATATGTTAAGTGCAGCTAATAGCTTTTGCAAATTTTCCACCCTCTCTTCTGACAGAGAGGTGAAAAGTAAAAGTCTCAGTGAGGTTCCTGTACAGCTGACAGATCCCTCATGCTGAGAGTTTTTGTTCTTAAGGCACTTGCAGACGAATCAGAGATTCAGAGCATTTTTTATGTTGAGTCATTCTCTGACTCTCACTTCAGTGACGCGTTAGCATCGCATGCTAAAACCCTGCTTGATATAAGCTCTCAGCCACATTTTCTGTTGCCTCCAGCCTTTATTTAAGTTAGTGAATCATAGCCAATACAGAGTATTTGTCTACATTTTGTATTTTTGACTCAAGTAGCTGTCCATGTCACTTCAGCTTACTCTCCTTGATAATGAGCATGTCACCAAAATCACACTCTTACAGAAGGTGATAATGTAGCACATCAAATCGGTGTGATAACATGACTAGTGTTAGCTTATTAGCGAGTAAACAGCACACTAGTGCAGTTAGTGCTGTAGCCTACTTCATGATATATTTAGACCTGCTAGCGTATGTTTTTCAAACTTACTTTCAGATCATGGATTATGGTCTTTAGACCTTTGAATTGCTGTCGACACTGTTAGCCCAACAACCTCCCACATACACACATGTATAAATCATTTATTAATGTCATAACAAGCCAAATGGTTGCTAAATGTAATTCATGAAACATATGTCCCACACCTGTGACTTCTATGTCCCACATTAATATGTCCTTAGCATGTCACTAACCAAACGACCTAAAAAAGTTTTCAAAGCTAAACGGACAAACTTTTAGTGAAAACATACATTAAGCCAAGATGTGTGGGGACCCTATACTAGGAGTCCATGGATTCACAAAAGAACAAACTAAACAACATCTTAAATATTTTCTGCAAGTCCTTACAGTACATTTATTCGGAATTGGTCTTTTAAGCAATATAATATTCACTCTGAATTCAGATATATTAGAAACTTGCCAAAGTTTTAAAAGCTAATGTAACACGGTCCTGCTGGTTGATCATCACACCAGCATCCAAAACACAACGTCACTGTTGTCAGAACAAAACTTATATCTCCAAAATGGTAACTTTACAGGAGAAGGAAAAACCCTACTTTACTTTTAATGTTAGTCAATGGAACCAAACTTTCTTCCAAGTAACTTTGGGTTGTTTGTTTTGGTTCATTGACTATGAAATTCACACACAATGTAAAGAGCAACAGGCATTTTCAGATTATGTCAAAAAATGAAAAATGAGATTTTGTTCCGACAGCAGCGATATGTTGGCTTTGCTGGTGACCAGCTTGTAACGAGGAGCGAGGAGATATATGTGGAGATAAGCGAGATTTATTAAGGGCAAATGGTCCAGGGTCATAGTCCAAATGGTCCAGGGGGCAGACATGATAGACAAACCAGAACAAACAACAGTACATAAACCAGTACATCCAACACAAAGACCAACAAACACAAGGGGCAAACACAGGGCTTAAATACAACAGGACTGATGAGGGACAGGTGGAAATAATAAGGGGTGGAGTCATGAAACGAGGGGGCTGGACCAAAACAAAATGCACATGGGCTAAACCAAAACACAAACACATGGACAGGACTGGGAGGGGCCAATCGTGACACAGCGATGCTGGTCTAAGCAGTTTTTTTTCTAGTAAGGGTGTCTTTGCGTCAACTTGTGCTCACTGCGGGAATTTTGAGTAAATACAAATGCAATTCATTTGAAAACTTGTAATTTTGTATACCTTTGGTTTGAAAAGTATCACATATAAAGTGGTAGTTGAAAAAAGTAGTTGACGTCCTGATATTTTAAAGAACACAGGTTTGTTCCAGGTTTCTCTGTTTAAGATGCTTGTTAAAATTGAAAAAAGTAGCATTACTGAGTCAGAAGAAGAAAAAGAACTCTCCTACCAGAGACTTACGTAGTGTAGCTTTGACGCATTGATTAGCTAAACAAGGTGTTAAATGCAACGAGGGGTTTGAAAATGGTTAAACGGAAACATTGACTAACATAAAAAAGACTATTAATTGTAATAATAATCATAATATTAGTGTTCTTTCATGCAAATAAACATTTACTGCCCAAATAAAGAGCTTTTAAATTTCTCTCAGCTGCCAAAGTCACACTGTGTATAGTATGTAATAGTGTACTGCGTGTATTAGGTTTATCTGGAGCACTACCTTACATTTTACCCAGCAGGGGTATTGAACCTTCACTCTATATAACCTTTTAAAAATTACACTTGAAGTCAAGAGCACAAACAGGTCTGAACAAACACAAAGCAGACTTTCTTGGAGCTATGCCTGCTGGTTCAGGGATAATGACTGCCAAAAACTGTAGTTATTTATATCTTCGCAACAGACTCAGTGAGATCCTTTCGCACACACACAAGTGAAAAATGTAGAAGTCATTTTTGTGTCCTTCTAAACACACATGCTGTATAGTCAGTAAATCCTGACTGGACTTTAAAGGCTGAGTAAATTTTGTATTGTATGCTGAGGGAAGGGAAGACTTGAAAGCAGTTGAATTTTATTTACATCTCAATGTTCTTTGCTAACAGGAGGTTGTAGCTGCAGAGAAAATTTAGACTATATATTCTTACCGTGTATTCTTCATGAAAAAAATGCAGAAAATCAGTCACTGTCTTTCAGTGGTTCCAGACTCATGACTTGAATGCTGATGATGTAATTAGTTAAACAGCAAAATGATGATCTCTATCTTTCTCTGTCTTTCTCGCACTTGTTCTATTTCAGACTGTCTGGAGCGCCTCCAAGCCCCAAACCAGGCTATGGGCCCACCAGTGGTGTTGGAACGGCTGGTGGCCTGGGCATGGGTGGCATGGGGGGCATGGGAGGCGTATCAGGACGAGGAGACCCTTACAGACTGGCCACCCATGAAAGCCCCAGACCTTCTACGACCCCTCAGTCACAGACTCAAGCATCCACCCACGGCATTGGAACTGACCAAGGTCCCGGTCAGCATGCCTCTAGACGGAACCTTCAGGTGGACTTCAGCAGCAGTAGCGTGGGACGATCGGGTCGATCCCCATCAGTGTCTCCTGACCGGGGCAGTGCACCTAGCTCACCCTACTCTGTCCCCCAGATAGCCCCCATGCCCAGCAGTAAGCTGTGCCCAATCTGCAACACCACAGAATTGACCAGTGCTGATGGAGCACCCAACTTTAATAAGTGCACCCAGTGTCGCACTACTGTCTGCAATCAGTGCGGCTTCAACCCCAACCCGCACCTCACAGAGGTTAGTAGCTATTTCACATTGTTTTGGGTCAATGGACTACAAAATTATGTAAAAGAACTACAAGTTCCATGTTTAAAAAAATGTGGATTTTGTGTTCACAGTTTTGGGTGATTTTGACGGTCAAGGCAAGCAGTGCAAAAGTCAACCAAATTATTCTTTTACAGCTTCAGGTCATTTTTGTGCAATGGACTACAATTTAAAATAGCTTCAATGTACATATAAAAATTTGAACTGGTGGTTTTCTGTGGCTAGGCCAATTACATGGATGGGCATTAGGTTGATCCCCAGTGCAGTCATTCATTAAATCTTTTTCCACCGTGCCCTTGAACAAGGATTTTTTTTCTTGTCTGTGCTCTGCAGAATGAAACAGCCTTACTGCCCTTTCAAGTTTCAGTTAGAGTCTCTTAGCATTATGGCTAAGGTTTAAGACAAGTGCCAACTTACTGTATTGAAGTCAGGTCTAGCTTGGTCACATGTCTTGAGCTTAATGCCTCCAAGTCTCATTAGGAAAAGGTTTTCTGGTCAAATTTAGGATTACATTAACTTAAACTTAAAGGCTCTAGCTGTACACCAGGATGTTTGTAACTGTATCGGTACCTGCAAACAATATGATCAATAATTCTGCAAAGTCAAGTCCATTTTATGGCTTGAGATCAATCACATGAATTGAGTCTACATGACTGGCTGTAAAAATGACCTGAAATGCATTGCATGTTTGTTTGAGGATAATGTTGACATTATAGTTCAGTCCCATTGCTTGATTTAGTGAGTGCAAATAATTGATCTTCGTAGTATTTCCAAGTCTCTCTCTCTCTCTCTCTCTCTCTCTCTCTCTCTCTCTTTCCCTCTCTCACAGATTCACTCACACATGGTCTGTAGTAGTGCTTTGTCTCTTTGAAGCCAGCTTGTCTCATCGCACTCCTCTCTCTGTCTCTCTGGCGATGTTTTGACAAGTGTGATTGGCAGCAGTGATGTTGATGCAGTTACATGAGAGGGAAGTGTGTGTGTGTGTGTGTGTGTGTGTAAACTGGAGTTTTTACGATCCAAGGTAGGTGTACTCAGGGAAGAGGCCAGTCAGCCATCAGCCTATGTGTAAATGTATGTATATGTATGTATATTTCACTGTTATAGGAGAACAAAACCTTGTATCTCCAAAATGGCAACTTTACAGGAGAAGCAAAAAACACGCTTTACTTTCAATGCAAGTCAGTGAAACTTTTTTCAAATTATTTTGGGCTGTTTCTTTTGGTCCATTCATCATTTACATACAATGTAAAGAACAACAGGCATTTTCAAGTTATGTAAAAAACTGAACAATGGCAACAATGGAGATACGAGGTTCTGTTCTGACAGCAGCGATATATATATATATATATATATATATATATATACACACACACACACACACACACAGTTAGGCCCAGAAATATTTGGACAGTGACATAATCTTCATGATTTGGGCTCTGTATGCCACTACGTGGGATTTGAAATTAAACGACTGAGATGCAACTGAAGTGCAGACTTTCAGGTTTATTTAAGGGGTTGAACAAAAATATCCTATGAAACATTTAGGAATTTCAGCCCCTCATATCAGGGGCTCAAAAGTAATTGCACAAATTAACTTTACCATAAATGAAATGTTAATTTTTAATACTTTGTTGAAAATCCTTTGCCTGAAGTCTGGAACTCATGGACATCACCAAATGCTGAGTTTCCTGCTTTGTGATGCTTTGCCAGGCCTTTACTGCAGCGGTCTTCAGTTGTTGCTTATTTATGGGTCTTTCTGCCTTAAGTTTTGTCTTAAGCAAGTGAAATGCGTTCGATCGGGTTGAGATCTGGTGATTGGCTCAGCCACTGCAGAATATTCCACTTCTTTGCCTTAAAAATCTCCTGGGTTGCTTTCGCAATATGTTTTAGGTCATTGTCCATCTGCACTGTGAAGTGATGTCCAATCGACCTTGCTGCATTTGGTTGAACCTGAGCTGAAAGTAAATCCCTGTACATGTCAGAATTCACCCAGCTGCTTCCGTCTTCTGTCACATCATCGGTAAACACTAGTGACCCAGTGCCGTCGGAAGCCATGCATGCCTGTGCCATCACACTGCCTCCACCATGTTTTACAGACGATGTGGTGTGCTTTGGATCATGAGCCATTCCAAGCCTTCTCCATACTATCTTCTTCCCACCATTCTGGTACCGGTTAATCTTAGTTTCATCTGTCCAAAGAATGCTGTTCCCGAAGTTCCAGGCTTCTTTAGATGTTTTTTGGCAAAGTCTAATCAGGCCTTTCTGTTTCTGAGGCTGATTAGTGGTTTGCACCTTGTGGTGAACCCTCTGTATTTGCTCTCCTGAAGTCTTCTCTTTATGGTAGACTTAGATACTGATACACCTACTTCCTGGAGAGTGTTCTTCACGTGGGGGGGATGTTGTGAAGGGTTTTTCTTCACCATGGAAAGGATTCTGCGATCATCCAGCACTGTCTTCCGTGGACGTCCAGGCCTTTTTGAGTTCCCGAGCTCACCAGTGCGCTCTTTTTTCCCCACTGTTGGCCACTCCTAACATTTCTACTCCAATGGATTTCTTTTTTCAGCCTAATGATGGTCTGTTTCACTTCCATTGAGAGCTCCTTTGACCGCATGTTGTGGGTTCACAGCAACAGCTTCCAAATGCAAATGCCACACCTGGAATCAACTCCAGACCTTTTACTTAGTTATTTGATGATGGATAAATGAGGGAATAGCCCGTGCAGCCCATGAAATAGCTTTTGAGATAATTGTCCAATTACCTTTGGTCCCTTAAAAAAGAGGCAACTACATATTAAAGAGCTGTAATTTCTAAACCCTTCCTCCAATTAGGATGTGAATACCTTCAAATTAAAGCCGGGAGTCTGCACTGTAAGCCCATGTTAATTATACAAATGTATCTTGAATATGTTTTGGTAAACAGCTAAAATGCCAAAACTTGTGTTACTGTCCAAATATTTCTGGGCCTATATATATATATATATATATATATATATATATATATATATATATATATATAAAGAGAGAGAGAGAGAGAGAGAGAGCTGTCCTGTACATTGTATTTCATGTTAAATGGACCAATAGAAATGCTCTGAAACCTCTTGGGAAAAAAATCTCTTTGCCTCAATGTTAACTTACAGTGTTTTTGCCTTTTCCTGTAATGTTATTATTTTGGAGATGTTTGTTTTTTTGGTTTTTTTATATATATATGGTGGGGTCCAAAAATCAGACGTCATTGAAACTCTTGGAACATTTTAGAATTTTTTAAATTTTAAAGTATGATGAGTAAAATGAAGACAAAATATCCAAGATTCTGCACTATTTCACTACTCAAATTTAGGCATATTGTAATATTCAGTTTTGTTTAAAAACAATATGTGATGAAAAAACTTACTTATATGATAAAAAACAATCCTCATGATGGATATTGCTCTGAGAAGATGGCCAAATACACATTCTACTTCAGCATATTTAACCCTATAAAATATCAGTTACCCCTTACCCTGTGTTAGGTTGTGCCTCGCTCTCTCTTAATGTCACTGTCTACATCTTCATGGTAGTGTGTGCATGCTGGCGTGTGCTGAAGTGTGAGTGTGGGGGGTGTTCAGGAAGCAGGAGTAATGTCTCTCAAGGCTGTGACAGAATTTCCATTAGTCTGTTCAGACTTGATGGTGCGCTCAGGTGTGAAGCGCAGAAACGCCGAGGGGGAGGATGAGAGGATGGAGCGGGGCCGTATCGCCCTTTAATGAGGATGGTGAGAAAGTAAGCGTGAGAAGAGAGAGATTCACGGGGCAGAGGGATGAAAGACGACAAAAACCGAGTAAGGGAGAGAGAGAGAGAGGAGGGTAAAAGGGAAGCGAAAGGAAGTGGAGAGAGGAGATAGGGAGCGAGAAGGAAGTGGGCCAAGGAGAGTGGCTTTGAGACAGTGAGGGTCAAGTTGTTCGCCCTCAGGCCAAACTCATTCTTAAGAGGCCAAGTCCACTGAGCACGTCCAAGGGCTTATTTATTTATAAATGTAGTTGTTTATTTACTTGTTTTGTCTGTGGTTATGTGTCCTGGCAGGTCAGCTGGGAATTATCTGTGGAGATGGAATCAATGCAGGGAGGGACAGACACGTTTCAACAGAACAGCAAGAAGTGCAGGCTTTTAAAAAACGCCCACTTTACAGTCTCAGTCTGTAACACGTTTTCGTAGGGCTTATGAACACGTCTGATTAAAACCTCTTAAACTGTGATTTGCTATTCAATTAGTAGTCAGAAGTCTTAATATTCAGTATCTATATTACTCAGTAACAACTAACTTAATATTAATTTGCAGTAGTATGCAAAAGTCAGAGACTACTAGGCTGGGGGCCTAATTAGTGTGAAATTTAGGCCTATTCTCTTAAATGTATTACGACTCTTGAGGGATGCTTAGTTCCCTGAAGTATTTCAGTGAATGGCTGTTCAAATGGAAATTCCATAGGTTTTTTAACCCAATCATTGAGATGTAAACAACGTTATTTGTTTTTAGTCAATGGCATAGTGGTAAATTTGCGGCATTATTGGGCAAAAATATATGGATAAAGTATTTTTAGCACTTTTCTATTATTCAAATCAACATTATTTCTAAAATGTGCAGGTCTATTTGTCATTTTGGTTAGTAAATAAAGTTTTTGCCTTTGTGTTGTAGACATGATTCCCCCTGGTTCCTATCAGTACCACTGTAACGATACCTGTAAATGTCACATCAGTTCACTCTGAATGACTTTAACTTTGCATCTCAGTGATTCAGTTAAGCGGAAGTTCTGAACAAACAGTGGAATTGTGTTATATTAGGACTCACCTTAGTCATTCCATTCATTTCTCAAGGCCTCTGCTGGCCTGATTTATGCATACCCCATAACGAGTAATGAAGCGCCATCTTGATTAACTTTATTTGCACAATCATTAACATTTATGCAAGGGATTTACATTTATTACAATCAAGCGCATCTTAATGAGATCGAAATGAAAGATGACAATGGCATCATTGCGGTAAACACATCTGGTAATGGAGAGACTGGTGCTCTTAACTCCTGAGTAAGAGTAGTTATGGCTTTACCATGAGAAGGTCCCCTGCTTCTCCACTGATCAGCTCCCACAGTGGCTGTTAAAACAGTGTAGTACTGAGCTGAATGTAAAACAGCATTTTTATGACTATGTCTGATAAACCTCGCACTTCTTCAAGAGATCCAGCCCCCCAATCCAGCCCCCCTTTATTTCAAATTGACATGATCTTTCATTTACCCCAAATAGAGTGGATCAGCCAAGACATGTTTAGTGTCCAAGTTTTGTTTCTTTAGTTTAGATCTGGAGCAGCTAGTCAGCTTATTCTAGTCTACCTTAAATGTTGCACCATTTAAGGTGGAACAGAAACTTAGAATAAGAAGCTGAATATGAAACTAACTTCAGCTTCACGCTAAGAGGTCCAGCCTCCAACTGATGCGCTTCTTTATGCATGTAATCAGGTTCAAACATATACAGTTGAGGGTCATCTGTGCAGAAAATGTGGTGCTCAAGCTTTTAATCGGACACTGTATGGATTTCCTGAATACCCTGGCTTAACGTCTCTAACCAAGAGTGTGTCTGTGTCGTGAAGTCCCTTTAGCCACATCTTTGGTCATGTTGTGTGGAATGATGCCCAATTATGCTCAGGAAAAAAGAGATTCCAGTTGCTCTAAATAGCAGCCCCTTCTGTTAGCTACCTGGAGAAGGTTTCCCTCCCCGCCCCCTCCTTTCATCAGTGCAATAAGAGGTTCCAGGAATATTTCCAATCCCAAATACTGATGTTAAGGGGCCTAAAAAGTTTGACAACCATTAAAATGACCCAGTATAATTTCACGTTTAAATGTTCAAACTTTATTTATGAATTTTAT